>NC_056726.1:1503355159-1503576231 GCF_019279795.1 Protopterus annectens
CACACATATATTCTGTCTTATTCCTGCTGACCTTCATTCCTCTTCTCTCTAGAGCATATCTCCATCTCTCCAGGGTCTCCTCCACCTGTTCTCTACTCTCACTATAGATCACAATGTCATCTGCAAACATCATAGTCCACGGGGACTCCTGTCTGATCTCGTCTTTCAAACTGTCCATCACCATTGCAAATAAGAAAGGGCTCAGAGCTGATCCCTGATGTAACCCCACCTCCACCTTAAATGCATCCATCACTCCCACCGCAGACCTCACCGCTGTCACACTACCCTCATACATATCCTGTAGCACTCTTACATCACGGAGGGTGCTGTTATGAAATTACTGATGAAAGTGCCAGTGTATGTCTGTTGAGAACATCAGTGTATCACTGGTGAGGTTGTTGGTGTATCATTTGAGACTGCTGCCCTGTAGCCTAGGAGGGAATGTTACTATATCACTGGATTAAGTTTTACTATTATAAGGCATGTGTTACTGTACACAAATAAAACTTTTGGCATGGAATTATGACCGACATACATTCAGATAGTTATTCATGGTACATTAATAGGGTTAAGAGAAGAAATTCCAGAGAAATAACAGAAGAGCATTAACTACCCTTCAAATAAATCCAAAGCAATATAACAAACAACGTGTTATGTCTTACCTGTTCACTTTCACCAAATATTCTCCTTAGAAGCCTAACTACTGAAGCAGCAAGAGTCTTTTTATAATTCTCATCAAATAACAGTAAGGAAAGAGTTGACATTTGTTTGCTTTTATGCAGTAGTGGGTAACAATAGCTTCTGTGGAGGGACGGGAGCAGGACTGGGCAAGCATCACTGTAGGCTCGTAGCTTCATAGGCAAGTACTAGGCTAGCTGCCCTTGCATGCCATTTTAAGCCTAGCTAATTTTTCCAAGGTAAGAATCAAACCCTATATATTTTGTCTGTGAGGTCAATACCTTAACCATTATGCCAGTCTGCAACCCCTGTAGATTTACAATTGCACATATACTTCTGCCTAAGGAATCACACTGATAAAATGTACAACAGATGCACTGAACTTTGTGATACATTTGACTATAGTTGATAGCCTGTGAAACATTGCAGATAATATTGCATCAGAAGGATATAGATATTAAAATTTACAAGTGATGTCCTTTAACTGGCTTGTCACCTATTAACCACGGATGGCATGCTTGCTGAGTTACAGGAAAAGAAAGCAAAAAGGGGGGGCGGGGGTTAATATGGCTTGTTATGAAGGAGCAATGCTGTTCCACATCGTATAACTCAATGATTATTTTGATGGGCACAGAATAAGGTGGTTTGTGTATTCTGCTCTGTCACTGGAAATAATGTCAGACCATCAACATTCAGATAAGGAACTCAAACGAAGAAGTGAGTGGATGAAATTTATGGACTGGAATGTGATTATTTTTTTCTTTCACAAATCATCTTCAGCTGTATTACGAAATGTAAGTGGGTCTGCAGATCCACTCCCAGTTTTCTCCTTCCAGCTCCTTCCAGCTGTAGAGTATATTTACAAGCTGTTGATGTTGCTTCTCTTTCTAGTCAAGTTTTCAGATTATTGCTGTAAGCTGCTTCTGTATAAATGTTTCTAGCAAATAACAGGCTGACAGTCCAGATATGACAATTATTTCTAGCTCTAGATGCATTATTACATTGATAAGAGTTCACAGACAAGGTAATGCACATGAAGAAAAGTGAGCATCAGCAAAATCGTAGTGGCAATTTAGCACTTTCTGGTGTAACATGATGTGAAAAAGCTACATCTGGCATGCCAGGTTTTGAAACAGAAATTTATAACACACTTAAGTTTTGCAATTTTACACAAGTGGGTGCACCAGATATACAGTTATAGGTCTGCTGTACACAGTCACAAGCCCATGTAAAGTATGTAAAATAATGAGCATGTTGATAAGGTAAAACAAAACAAAAATGCATTATCTTGATAAGAACTGTCTCCCATACCCCCTCCTGCCATGCAAGTGACTTTAAACAATTCAGTCAATCAGAGCAAAACTGAGATTTCAGCCTTTAGAAATGAATACTTTTATATAAAGTTCTGACTGGAAGTAAGTATATATTGTTTTCTTTGTTTCATTCTCCTTTGTTTGACTCTCATCACCTTTTAATACAGACTGTCATAATTCTGAGATTACCTCTCAGGCCATAAATCAGTCATCAGGCAATGCAGTGATTATAGCCATACCTCTAAACTGAACAGATTTTCACAGAAGGTGCAGATTTGTGCCTCATATTTTTGATGTGTTACTCCTAAACTCTGTATTTTCTGGCAAATAGCTGAGGATTGAAGTCATTAAATAATGACAAACATTTGAGTTTATGACTCCAAATCCTTCAGAAAATTCATGCTAATGCAAACCCCATTATTCTACCAACTTTCTAAGTTTGTAAGAGCAATATTTAAAATTCGTCCCTATTTGCCCCCCCCCCCCATCATTTTAGGCTTTGCCCAGATTTCTTGCTCTAAGAGGTTGAGAAGTCTGATTACAGCATGTATCACCCATCAGGCAATGCAGACACTATAGCCTGTGACAGACTTCTCTTGCTCACAATTCAGTTAACGGGCAGGACAAACAGGTAGGTAACAAGCAACTGGCTTATATTTAATGAGATGATGCAGGACAGATGAGGTTGAAACTAGTTCATTTAGTTTCAGTTAAAAGCACTTATATTGTACGTTCATTAGATCCCTGATTACCTGTGAGTCAACAGATCCTCTGTCATTTTGCACTGTTTTCCTGCGATAATTCATTAGCTTGCAATTCCATAATGCTAATAAATCTGTTTTCCCTGTAATTCTCCACTCATTTTACTCTATTGCACTTACATTTTATTTATTTATTTATTTATTACATTTTATTTTAATACAAATCAAGGACTGAAAGGGTCACCAAAGGCAAACCAATCAGTGCAAACTCCAAGAAAGAGACAAGTACTTTAGAATCTTCCCTGTGTAATACCTTAAACCCCCTGTAATGCAGGCCAACACTATGGCTAACAAGGTTCGCAGATGGCTGCAAACTGGGAGCCATTATTGAATCCCCAAATTATGTGGATATTCTACAAAAGGGTCTTACAGAAACAGATGCTTGGTGCCAAAGCCATGGGCTCAAGCTTAGTGCAAAGAAATCTATAGTTATCCCCTTTGGGAAAAAACATGTACCCGTGAATTACCACATAGGTGGCAGTACACTAAACACCAAAAGTGTGATAAGAGACTTAGGGACACAGATGGACAGTGGTCTCACCTTCGATAACCACAACACCACAATAGTCAGGAAATTCTTCTATGTGGCACACCTCATCACCAAGGGCTTTTCATCCAGAAAAAAGGAGGTCATTGTCCCACTGTACTCATCCCTCAATAGACCCATTATAGAATACAATGCCCCGTTTGGTATGTACCTCTCAAGACATCTGCAACAACTGGAAAGGCCGCAGAAATACCTCACTAAATGAATTACAGGCCTAAAGCAGATACCCTATGCTGACCATCTAAAAAAGCTCCAGCTATACTCTGTCGCATGTCGTCTACTCAGAGGCGATCTCTGATTAACATACAAGGCCATGTCAAACCCAAAGCTGCTGGACATGCTACACTTAAAGAAATCACAATCCTTCAGAGCCACACACTCCAGGGATCTAAACCTTGTCATCACAATGAACAAAACATGCTGGAGGGATAGGTTCATGACCCAGAGACTCCCCAGACTCTGGAATAGACTGCCTGTACATGTGAAGCAGAGTGCCTCTTTGGCCCTCTTCAAAAGGAACCTTGACGATTGGATGGGAGATAGGAAATTCACCCCGGGGATCATGTCAGTTGCCTTGCTAGACAGGGGTCCAAGGGAGTAAATATTGTGGGAAGAAATAGCCAGGGAACTGTTATGGCTAGGCTAGTATAGGACCTAAGGCCGATAGCCTAGTACCAACCTATGAACCTATGAACCAATGGAATATATGCACATGACCTCTTAAGGACATAACAGTGTTTCAGCTCTATAGTTTCAGAACACTCATGACTTTTTGTTTTTTATGTGTTGAAGGGTACATTAACACCAATAAAGCTAAACACCATTATTTACAGACATGCCATCTTTTAACCTTTTTCTGACCTCATCAATACTTTAGAAACATAGAGCTTCTAATCAAGCCTGAGGTCCTAAACATTAAGATGCCTGCAAAATATGTCAATTAACATCCAAACCAAAGGGTAAAAAGGTCACAAAGACAAACGAGATAGTAAAAACTGCAGGTCTTCACTGTGCAATACCTTAAACTTCTTCAGGTGGAGGTGCATAGGATATAAGAAAATGACCCCTTAAGGACATACTACTGATTCAGCTATATGACTTGTGACTGGCAATCACTTTTTACTCTTTAAGTCTTTATGGGCACATTCAGGCCAGTAAAGCCAAACAACAATAAAAGTACACATTCAATGTTTTGGCCTTTTTCTGACCTCTTCAATACAGCATAAGTGGATTGTCTGGCTATTCCTTAAAAACTCACAGATTAAAATCAAGCCTGATGTCCATCAACATTAGGATGTCAGCAAATATCCCAACTAGGAACAAGGAACAATAAATAACAGCTGTCAGGTCTTCCATCAACACTACTGATACAGCAGCACTTCATCCACTCGTAGGGAAACAGAAGCTCCTAGTAATACCAAGAGGTGACACTGACAGGACACACCATCCAATCACAGAGAAACAGAAACTTCTAGTAATACCAAGAGGTGACACTGACAGGACACACCATCCACTCACAGAGAAACAGAAGCTTCTAGTAATACTGAGAGGTGACACTAACAGGACACACAATCCACTCACAGAGAAACAGAAGCTTCTAGTAATACTGAGAGGTGACAATGACAGGACACACAATCCACTCACAGAGAAACAGAAGCTTCTAGTAATACTGAGAGGTGACAATGACAGGACACACAATCCAATCACAGAGAAACAGAAACTTCTAGTAATACCGAGAGGTGACACTAACAGGACACACCATCCACTCACAGAGAAACAGAAGCTTCTAGTAATACTGAGAGGTGACAATGACAGGACACACAATCCAATCACAGAGAAACAGAAACTTCTAGTAATAACGAGAGGTGACACTAACAGGACACACCATCCACTCACAGAGAAACAGAAGCTTCTAGTAATACTGAGAGGTGACACTAACAGGACACACAATCCACTCACAGAGGAACAGAAGCTTCTAGTAATACTGAGAGGTGACACTAACAGGACACACAATCCACTCACAGAGAAACAGAAGCTTCTAGTAATACTGAGAGGTGACAATGACAGGACACACAATCCACTCACAGAGAAACAGAAGCTTCTAGTAATACTGAGAGGTGACAATGACAGGACACACCATCCACTCACAGAGAAACAGAAGCTTCTAGTAATACCGAGAGGTTACAATGACAGGACACACCATCCACTTACAGAGAAACAGAAGCTCCTAGTAATTCCGAGAGGTGATACTGACAGGACACACCATCCAATCACAGAGAAACAGAAACTTCTAGTAATGCCGAGAGGTGACACTAACAGGAACACCATCCACTCACAGAGAAACAGAAGCTTCTATTAATACAGAGAGGTGACACTGACTGGCCACACCATCCACTCACAGAGAAACAGAAGCTTCTAGTAATAATGCGACTTGACACAGGACACACCATCCACTCTCAGAGAAACAGAAGCTTCTAGTAATACCAAAAGGTGACACTGATAGGACACACCATCCACTCACAGAGAAACAGACGCTCCTAGTAATACCGAGTGGTGACTCTGATAGGACACACCATCCACTCACAGAGAAACAAATGCTCCTAGTAATACTGAGAGGTGACACTGACAGGACACACCATCCAATCACAGAGAAACAGAAACCTCTTGTAATACCAAGAGGTGACACTAACAGGACACACCATCCACTCACAGAGAAACAGAAGCTTGTAGTAACACAGAGAGGTGACACTGACAGGACACACCATCCACTTGTAGAGGCGTAGGAGCTCCTGTTAATACTGAGAGGTGACACTGACAGGACACACCATCCACTTGTAGAGGCGGAGGAGCTCCTGTTAATACTGAGAGGTAACAAATTCCATGTGAGTAACACATCGATTTAATGCCTATTCCGTGTGAGTGGCAGACTCACTCAGTGTGAGTGAGACACTGTTCGGTGTGAACGACGCACCTGTTCAGTATGAGCTATAGACCTGTTCAGTGAGGAATTATGGTTTACAGATAAGCGGATCACCACAGCTCATCACACCATACACATTTCTGCATCATGCCCCTATGCTTGATTTCATTGCTTGCATACATGGTGGCCTTTTGACACTCGCTTGCATGTCTTTATGAAGTCATTTTTACGGGATGTATTCCAAGCTATTTTAACATGATAGTGTGATCCACTGGGTACATCTCTGATCTCTCCATGCAATTTTCATTCTTAGGCTTGCTGTCTCACTGAATGCAGTATTCTATCTGCTTATGAAAACCCTGTAAGTGCTGTTTTCTCCTCGATCCTCGCCATTTTATATATTTTGTATGTGTGTGTGTGTGTGTGTTTTATATATATATATATATATATATATATATATATATATATATATATATATGTATAGTATTTTAAACATAAAAATAAAAATAATTTTTATTTTTGTCTTGTAACTGTACTTTGCTAAAGCATGCTAATTTTATAAGGTCATTTGTTTCCACTGAGATAGCACTTAACATTTTTATCATGACAGGCTGGGACAGAATGACTTTTACCATTACCTTGATTAACTAGTTTCTTATCTTTTGACTCCCCAGCTCTGTGGCATATAAGGGTGGATTCTTGACTGAAACTGTGTTTCTTTAGTAAACGTCACACTAAAGGAGATGGGCAGAGAGATGATGATAGAGACTTAGATGGCTTTTTGATAGCTGACCTATCCTGGAAGGAAGAGCAGGGTGTTTAGCATACAATTACATTTTCAGCCGAGACCAAGCACTATAGCCCACTCAATGAAATGCACATAGGATATTTGGAGGGACAGTGTGTGGGGCATAATAAAAGGCCCTTTGCGGTTGTCAGGATGGTACATTATTGAGGTGGCACTAATCTCCTCACTGCCTGCTGCCTGGATACCTTTAGTAAGGATTTTTTTACTTGCAAGGTGTTAGTCCATGAAGGACTATTTGGGCATATTCTGGGAATGTTAGCTCAGAAGACAGGTGCTATGGCCTGAAAATAGCAAATGACAACCAGCTGTAGAGGGAATTAGAACAATCTTCTCACCTTTTGAAAAGCATAACAGTATTCCAGTCTCTTATGTGGCCTCACACTATACCTCATACTTCTGTAACTGTTGCATAGTTCATTATATGGTCTCTTTATCTCGTATGTTTTAAAAAGCATTCAGCTTGAGCCACATCATTTTCTATAGCAATCAGCACTGCGATAAGCACTCTCAAATCTAATTATAGTGCTTCTTTCAAACTCAAATGAAATTTACATTGAAGACAATGCTATTTCTATCAGAAATACAGTCCGTCCTTGTCTTGCTGGGTATCTATTTATCTTTTAGCACTTACTGGGTATTTAGGTTTTGAATTCTCTTTAAATGTTTTTACAATCTACTGCTATAGTTTAGCCTTATTATTTTTTCAGTTTAAATATGTATGAATGTGATGTTTCAAGGAACACTGAAAATGGAGCTGCCTGCATCTACAGTGGACTGCCACTCAGAAAAAAAAAATTGGTCAGTTCTTTCTGTATATGCAGATAATGAATCCATTGTGGAATTAAATGTTTTTATTCTTCCCACTCAAAAATCGTGATACCAGATTTTCTTTCTTTGTATCTATATACTTTAAAGAAACCCACACCGTGACTAGTAAATGCACTTAATGTCACTTCATGGCCTGGCCTCATACCCGTCCACTTCAAAGCACAAGAAATCTGGACAAATCTATTGGGGGGGACAAACGCCCAGAATCAGGGACAGTCTTTAAATACTGCTGTTATAAACTTAAGAAAGTTGTTCGATTAAGAGGTTTTGCATTAGTGTGTATTTTCTGAAGTCTAAAACTGAAATGTGTGCCATTACTTAGTGACTTTAGTGACTTTACTCCTCAAAACTTTTCCCTGAAAAACATACATTTATACATTTATACAACTAACCCCCCACCTAAACAGGCTGTTCAACCTTAGACTCTCCACAGGCTATGTACCCATAGAATGGTGCACAGCAACGGTTATTCCTCTCCACAAAGGAGGGGCCACAACTGACCCTGGTAACTATCGCCCCATAAGCCTGACTAGCCTGGTCTGCAAGGCTATTGAGTGCATCATCATGGAACTCATTAACAGAGACATTGGGAACCTCCAAACACTTGACCCAACCCAGTTCGGCTTTGTTAAGGGCAGATCATGCCTACTAAACCTGGTTGACTTCTTTGAGACAGTCACCAAGGCCATAGATGAGGGAAAGGTGGTACACACAGCCTATCTTGACCACTCCAAGGCTTTTGACACCATTCCCCACTTGGGTATTACAGAAAAAACTCACCAACCTGAACATAAACCCCTACGTCATGAGGTGGGTTGTCAACTGGCTTGCAGACAGAACTCACACTTCTATGTGGCCCATCTAATTCCTAAAGGGTTTGCATCTAGAAATAAAGAGGTTATTGTGCCCCTCTGCTCGTAACTCATTAGACCCATCATAGAGTACAATGTCCCATTTGGGATGTACCTCACAAGACACTTCCAGCAGCTGGAAAGACCACAAAAGTACCTTACCAAGAGGATTACTACTGTTTTTGCTTGTTTTATCAAAGTTTGCACTGTTTTTACTGTCTTTATAAGCTAAAACTGTTTACTGCACTTGCTAGTTTAAGTTTTGCCTAAAAGTTAAACTACAGGCTAATACACTGAAGTGTACTAGCTTTTGATAGCATTTAGTCGAAAATTATAGCATTTATTGTGTTTTCTGCCTTTCTGTAAAAAAAACTTGAAAAAAAAACAAAAAAAATATCCTTGTTTTCCATACTTTCCTAACTAGTGTTCCAGAGACCAGATTTTGCTGATCCCTGGGCTTTGTCTTGGTTCTTGTGTTTCTCCATTTTCCTTGTTTGGTCAGGGGGAAGTTTCTTTACTCACCAGTGAGAGTGGGGAGTACTGAGCTGCCTGTTTGTCCTTAGAGGAGTGGTTTAAGGCAGTAACTTGTAGTCTATTGGCCATTTTGGGTCATTTCCTGTCTTTTCCAGCCCCCTGCTATAAAGTGCGTTTTAGCACGCTTTAGCACGCTTTAGCGCGATTTAGCATGATTTAGCGCGGAGTTGCCACTCCTGTTGCACACTAGGGCAGCGCCGGTTAAGCAGGTTTAAACTATTCGGCCTACCTAAAGTCCACTCTTCAAATTTTCCCTTAAAACTACCTTCCTCGAACTATACTACTGATCTAATCAGCGTATCCTATAACTAAAAAGATCATCTCTACTTGACTCCAAGTAGACTATTCTCTATCTGTTAAACCTAGCACTTGCTCCTACAGTACTTATCACCTTGATACAGCACTCTTGTCATAGATACTACCCCAAAAAGGCAACCCCCCATTTCTCGGTCACCCACATCCCCCGGAATCTCTTTATAAGTTTTTTTGTCTATTCCTTCTAGCATGTTGAGGGATCAGTTGCTAGTGTCCTCTCCTGCTCAGCTGGTGAACCTGGGAATATTGAGGCAATGTTACAATTGCCTCATGTACACAGACAACCCTCTCCTCCTCCCACAAGACACAAATACATGCGAGAGATGCAACTATACGGCCAAACTGGAGGCTGAGCTCTCTCAACATAGGACTGGCAAGACCAGACAGGAGAAGAAGGTTACCACACACACTATAGACCCAGTCTCACATAGTACCATCACAACCTTGAATCATACACATAAACACACAAAGACATACTCGGAGGCTCTGATCAAAAATCTACCAAAACAGCAGAGGCCACCAAAGCAGACACCCAAACAACCACCACCTCAGAACACAACACCTGCAACACATAGACCTCACAGTCAGAGTGTCAAACAGTCACAGCCCTTAAGGCCAAACACAATGCCAGACACACTAGTCATTGGTGACTCCATAGTCAGACACACTGACGTCCCGCTCACCTGACTGAGTAAGGAGAGAGTTACAGTAAGCTGCCTGACGGGCGCTAGAATCCGCCACATAACGCAAGCACTCAGGTCTCTCAACAGCAGGTACAAATACGACTCAGTCATTGCCCACGCTGGTGTAAACAACCTGAGACGTACCTCCTTGGACTACATGAAAAGAGACATTGAGGAGCTCTCTGATTATGTAGCCCAGGCAGGTATGACCCTGACCTTGAGCAGTATCCTACCTTCACCAAGAATGATGCCTCAATACAGAGATAAGATGATCTGCTTTAACAATTGGCTTAAACTCTGGTGTCATTCAAAGGGGATCCAATGTCTGTCTGCCTGGGATGACATGCTGGACAAGCCACGCTGCTTGAGGGACGGCTTGCACCTGTCACCCCTGGGATTCCGGATATTGGCAAAGGCTCTTGCCACCCCCATAGTGCCTTTTTTAGGCAAGGCTCAAATTCTAAACCTACCACCCTAAAACACAAAAAAGGAAAAAAAAATAAGGGTAATGCTGCCTAAATCTCAAAATGCACGCACTCGAGGCCCTTCTCAGTATGGAGAACATCGATGTCTGTGCTGTGACAGAAACCTGGTTCAAGGCTCCTGAGAGCACCCCAGCACTATCAGGTTTTACCTCATATCATGCATTCCGGCCCCAAAATCCGGACAATACCAAGAAAGGAGGGGGAGGGGTATCCATATTCATCAAGGACACCCACACCTCAAGACTGGTGGCAACGCATGATGCATCGGAGACCATCCAGGTGCAATTAACCTTAGGCAAGACTGCTCTGCAAATTGTAGCATGTTACAGGCCACCCTCACAAACTCAGGAACCTCACATGGCTTTCCTGAAAACACTGGAGGGGTTAAATGTATCTCCAAACACCATCATACTAGGTGCCCCACCTCTCACCAAACTCCAAGGGAAAAAAAACCTCATCCCCTGAAACAGTAACTTCTAGTAATACTGAGAGGTGATACTAACAGGACACACCATCCACTCACAGAGAAACAGAAGCTTCTAGTAATACCAAGAGGTGACACTAACAGGACACACCATCCACTCACAGAGAAACAGAAGCTTCTAGTAATACTGAGAGGTGACAATGACAGGACACACCATCCACTCAAAGAGAAACAGAAGTTTCTAGTAATACTGAGAGGTTAAAATGACAGGACACACCATCCACTCACAGAGAAACAGAAGCTTCCAGTAATACCGAGAGGTGACACTAACAGGACACACCATCCACTCACAGAGAAACAGAAGCTTCTAGTAATACTGAGAGGTGACAATGACAGGACACACCATCCACTTACAGAGAAACAGAAGCTCCTAGTAATACCGAGAGGTGATACTAACAGGACACACCATCCAATCACAGAGAAACAGAAACTTCTAGTAATGCCGAGAGGTGACACTAACAAGAAACACCATCCACTCCCGGAGAAACAGAAGCTTCTATTAATACAGAGAGGTGACACTGACAGGCCACACCATCCACTCACAGAGAAACAGAAGCTTCTATTAATAATGAGATGTGACACTAACACAACATACCATCCACTCACAGAGAAACAGAAGCTTCTAGTAATATTGAGACGTGACACAGGACAAACCATCCACTCACAGAGAAACAGAAGCTTCTAGTAATACCGAGAGGTGACACTGATAGCACACACCATCCACTCACAGAAAAACAGACGCTCCTAGTAATACCAAGAGGTGACACTGACAGGACACACCATCCACTCACAGAGAAACAGATGCTCCTAGTAATACTGAGAGGTGACACTGACAGGACACACCATCCAATCACAGAGAAACAGAAACTTCTAGTAATACCGAGAGGTGACACTAACAGAACACACCATCCACTCACAGAGAAACAGAAGCTCCTAGTAATACCGAGAGGTGATACTGACAGGGCACACCATCCACTCACAGAGAAACAGAAACTCCTGGTAATACCGAGAGGTGACACTGACAGGACACACCATCCACTCACACAGAAACAGAAGCTTGTAGTAATACCGAGAGGTGACACTGACAGGACACACCATCCACTTGTAGAGGCAGAGGAGCTCCTGTTAATACTGAGAGCTGACACTGACAGGACACACCATCCACTTGTAGAGGCAGAGGAGCTCCTGTTAATAGTGAGAGGTGACACTAACAGGACACACCATCCACTTGTAGAGGCAGAGGAGCTCCTGTTAATACTGAGAGGTGACACTGACAGGACACACCATCCACTTGTAGAGGCAGAGGAGCTCCTGTCAATACTGAGAGGTGACACTGACAGGACACACCATCCACTTGTAGAGGCAGAGGAGCTCCTGTTAATACTGAGAGGTGACACTGACAGGACACACCATCCACTTGTAGAGGCAGAGGAGCTCCTGTTAATACTGAGAGGTGACACTGACAGGACACACCATCCACTTGTAGAGGCAGAGGAGCTCCTATTAATACTGAGAGGTGACACTGACAGGACACACCATCCACTTGTAGAGGCAGAGGAGCTCCTATTAATACTGAGAGGTGACACTGACAGGACACACCATCCACTTGTAGAGGCAGAGGAGCTCCTGTTAATGCTGAGAGGTGACACTGACAGGACACACCATCCACTTGTAGAGGCAGAGGAGCTCCTGTTAATACTGAGAGGTGACACTGACAGGACACACCATCCACTTGTAGAGGCAGAGGTGCTCCTGTTAATACTGAGAGGTGACACTGACAGGACACACCATCCACTTGTAGAGGCAGAGGAGCTCCTGTTATTACTGAGAGGTGACACTGACAGGACACACCATCCACTTGTAGAGGCAGAGGAGCTCCTGTTATTACTGAGAGGTGACAATGACAGGACACACCATCCACTTGTAGAGGCAAAGGAGCTCCTGTTAATACTGAGAGGTGACACTGACAGGACACACCATCCACTTGTAGAGGCAGAGGAGCTCCTGTTAATACTGCGGGGTGACACTGACAGGACACACCATCCACTTGTAGAGGCAGAAGAGCTCCTGTTAATACTGAGAGATGACACTGACAGGACACACCATCCACTTGTAGAGGCAGAGGAGCTCCTATTAATACTGAGAGGTGACACTGACAGGACACACCATCCACTTGTAGAGGCAGAGGAGCTCCTATTAATACTGAGAGGTGACACTGACAGGACACACCATCCACTTGTAGAGGCAGAGGAGCTCCTGTTAATACTGAGAGGTGACACTGACAGGACACACCATCCACTTGTAGAGGCAGAGGAGCTCCTGTTAATACTGAGAGGTGACACTGACAGGACACACCATCCGCTTGTAGAGGCAGAGGAGCTCCTGTTAATACTGAGAGGTAACAAATTCCATGTGAGTGATACATCAATTTAATGAGAATGATATGCCTATTCAGGGTGAGTGGCAGACTTACTCAGTGTGAGTGAGACACTGTTCGGTGTGAATGACGCACCTGTTCAGTATGAGCTATAGACCTGTTCAGTGAGGAATTATGGTTTACAGATAAGTGGATCACCACAGCTCATCACACCATATACATTTCTTCATCATGCCCCTATGCTTGATTTCTTTGCTTGCATACATGGTGGCCTTTTGACACTCACTTGCATGTCTTTATGAAGTCATTTTTATGGGATGTATTCTAAGCTATTTTAACACGATAGTGTGATCCACTGGGTACATCTCTGATCTCTCCATGCAATTTACATTCCTAGGCTTGCTGTTTCATTGAATGCAGTATTCTATCTGCTTATGAAAACCCTGTAAGTGCTGTTTTCTCCTCGATCCTCGCCATTTTATATATTTTATATATATATATATATATATATGTGTGTGTGTGTGTGTGTGTGTGTGTGTGTGTGTGTGTGTGTGTGTGTGTGTGTGTGTGTGTGTGTGTGTTTCATACCTTTCTTATTTGCAATGGTGATGGACAGGTTGACAGACGAGATCAGACAGGAGTCCCCATGGACTATGATGTTTGCAGATGTCGTTGTGATCTGTAGTGAGAGTAGGGAACATGTGGAGGAGACCATGGAGAGATGGAGATATGCTCTAAAGAGAAGAGGAATGAAGGTCAGCAGGACTAAGACAGAATATATGTGTGTGAATGAGAGGGAGGACAGAGGAATGGTGAGGATGCAAGGAGTAGAGGTGGTGAAGGTGGATGAGTTTAAATACTTGGGGTCAATAGTTCAGAGTAACAGTGAGTGTGGGAGAGAGGTGAAGAAGAGAGTACAGACAGGATGGAGTGGGTGGAGAAGAGTGTCAGGAGTGATTTGTGATAGACGAGTACCTGTAAGAGTGAAAGGGAAGGTCTACAAGAGGGTAGTGAGACCAGCTATGTTATATGGGTTGGAGACAGTGGCATTGACAAAAAGGCAGGAGTTTGAGCTGGATGTGGCAGACTTAAAGATGTTAAGATTTGCACTGGGTGTGACGAGGGTGGGCAGGATTAGGAATAAGTACATTAGAGGGTCAGCCCAGGTTGGAAGGTTTGGAGACAAAGCCAGAGAGGCACGATTACGTTGGTTTGGACATGTGCTGAGGAGGGATGCTGAGTATATTGGGAAAAAGATGCTAAGGATGAAGCTACCAGGTAACAAGAAAAGAGAAGGCCTAAGATAAGGTTTATGGATGTGGTGAGAGAGGACATGCAGGTGGTTGGTGTTACAGAGCAAGATGCAGAGGACAGGAAGACATGGAAATAGGTGATCTGCTGTGGCGACCCCTAACGGGAACAGCTGAAAGAAGATGATGATTATGATATATATATAGTAGTTTAAACTTGAAAATAAAAATAATTTTTATTTTTGTCTTGTAACTGTACTTTGCTAAAGCATACTAATTTTACAAGGTAATTTTTTTCCGCTGAGATAGCACTTAACATTTTTATCATGACAGGTTGGGACAGAATGACTTTTACCATTACCTTGATTAACTAGTTTCTTATCTTTTGACTACCCAGCTCTGCGGCATATAAGGGTGGATCCTTGACTGAAACTGTGTTTCTTTAGTAAACGTCACACTAAAGGAGATGGGCAGAAAGATGATGATAGAGACTTAGATGGCTTTTTGCTGGCTGATCTATCCTGGAAGGAAGAGCAGGGTGTTTAGCATACAATTACATTTTCAGCCGAGACCAAGCACTATAGCCCACTCAATCAAATGCACATAGGATATTTGGAGGGACAGTGTGTGGGGCATAATAAAAGGTCCTTTGTGGTTGTCAGGATGGTACATTATCGAGGTGGCACTAATCTCCTCACTGCCTGCTGCCTGGATACCTTTAGTAAGGATTTTCTTACTTGCAAGGTGTTAGTCCATGAAGGACTATTTGGGCATATTCTAGGAATGTTAGCTCAGAAGACAGGTGCTATGGCCTGAAAATAGCAAATAACAACCAGCTGTAGAGGGAATTAGAACAATCTTCTCACCTTTTGAAAGGCATAACAGTATTCCAGTCTGTTATGTGGCCTCAAACTATACCTCATACTTCTGTAACTGTTGCATAGTTCATTATATGGTCTTTATATCTCGTATGTTTTAAAAAGCATTCAGCTTGAGCCACATAATTTTCTGTAGCAATCATCACTGCGATAAGCACTCTCAAATCTAACTCAAGTGCTTCTTTCAAACTCAAATGAAATTTACATTGAAGACAATGCTATTTCATTCAGAAATACAGTCCGTCCTTGTCTTGCTGGGTATCTAGTTATCTTTTAGCACTTACTGGGTATTTAGGTTTTGAATTCTCTTTAAATGTTTTTACAATCTACTGCTATAGCTTAGCCTTATTATTTTTTCAGTTTAAATATGTATGAATGTGATGTTTCAAGGAACACTGAAAATGGAGCTGCCTGCATCTACAGTGGACTGCCACTCAGAAAGAAAAAAAATTGGTCAGTTCTCTCTGTATATGCAGATAGTGAATCCATTGTGGAATTAAATGTTTTTATTCTTCCCAGCAGCATAGCCACTCAAAAATCATGATACCATATTTTCTTTCTTTGTATCTATATACTTTAAAGAAACACACACTGTGACCAGTAAATGCACTTAATGTCACTTCATGGCCTGACCTCATACCCGTCAACCTCAAAGCACAAGAAATCTGGACAAATTTATGGGGGGGGGGACAAATGCCCAGAATCAGGGACGATCTTTAAATACTGCTGTTATAAACTTAAGAAAGTTGCTCAATTAAGAGGTTTTGCATTAGTGTGTATTTTCTGAAGTCAAAAACTGAAATGTGTGCCATTACTTAGTGACTTTACTCCTCAAAACTTTTCCCTGAAAAACATACATTTATACAACTAACCCCCCAAACCTAAACAGGCTGTTCAACCTCAGACTCTCCACAGGCTATGTGCCCATAGAATGGTGCACAGCAATGGTTATTCCTCTCCACAAAGGAGGGGCCACAACTGACCCTGGTAACTATCGCCCCATAAGCCTGACTAGCCTGGTCTGCAAGGCTATGGAGTGCATCATCATGGAAATCATTAACAAAGACATTGGGAACCTCCAAACAATTGACCCAACCCAGTTCGGCTTTGTTAAGGGCATATCATGCCTACTAAACCTGGTTGACTTCTTCGAGACAGTCACCAAGGCCATAGACGAGGGAAAGGTGGTACACACAGCCTACCTTGACCTCTCCAAGGCTTTCAACACCATTCCCCACTCGGGTATTACAGAAAAAACTCACCAGCCTGAACATAAACCCCTATGTCATGAGGTGGGCTGTCAACTGGCTTGCAGACAGAATTCACACGGTAAGAATAGAGAGGTCCAGGTCCGACTCTAAACCAGTCACAAGTGGTGTCTTGCAAGGCTCAGGCATGGGACCCCTACTGTTTGTCATATACTTCTCAGAAGTACAGGCAAACACTGGAGGACTATGGCTAACCAATTTCGCCGATGACTGCAACCTGGGAGCCATAATTGACTCTCCAGCTGACATGGACATCTTCCAAAAGGGCCTTACTGAGATAGACACCTGGTGTCAAAGTCATGGCCACAAGCTAAATGCCAAAAAATGCATAGTCATCCCATTTGGGAAAAACAAAACACCCACAAATTGCCACATAGGTGGCAGCCCCCTTAATACAGAAGAGGTAATCTGAGATCTGGGGACCCAGGTAGATAGTAATCTCTCCTTTGACAATCATAGTGCCAAAGTAGTTAGGAAATCCTTCTATGTGGCCCATCTAATTCCTAAAGGGTTCGCATCTAGAAATAAAGAGGTTATAGTGCCCCTCTACTCGTAACTCATTAGACCCATCATAGAGTACAATGTCCCATTTGGGATGTACCTCACAAGACACTTCCAACAGCTGGAAAGACCACAAAAGTACCTTACCAAGAGGATTACTGGCCTCAAACAATGTCCTATGCAGCCCGACTGAAAAAACTCTGGCTGTACTCAGTGGCATATAGCTTACTCAGAGGTGATCTCTGCATGACTTACAAAGCCATGTTCAACTCAGAATTGATGGACATGCTCCACCTAAAGAAATCCAAGTCACTGCGAGCCATGCGCTATAGTGAGCTAAACCTTGCCACAACAATAAATAGAACATGCTGGAGTGATAGATTCCTGTCACAGAGACTCCCCATGCTTTGGAACAAAATTCCAAATTACATCAGGCAGAGCCCCTCACTAACACTCTTCAAGAGAAAACTTGACGAGTGGATGGGTAACAGAAAATACACCCCTGGGATCACTTCATTGGCTCTGCTTGACAGAGGATCAGTTAATTAATCAATGGGGTGGCGAAAGCTGACACACTCTGGCTAGGCTTGTAAATGCCCTCGGGCAGATAGTCTAGTACCTACCTATGAACCTATGAACCTATGAAGCACAGTCCAAAAATATGAGGCAAAAATCTAGACATTCCTCAAAAATCCAGATAGTTGAGAGATATGCCTGGTTTTCAGAAACAGAATGATGCCTGAACACAGACTGAGCAAGCACTGACATGCTACAAGCATGCTCATTCTCTTCATATGGAGTTCAAGGGTTCCCTTTTATGAAGTTGCTTATTATTCTGGCCACCAAACCAAACCTGCATTTTTTCCATGGAGGAGCCTTGCACCCTCTGCACCCTCTATTTAATAATGTCATCAGCCCTGAGACTGTACAGAGTCAGATAGAAAATATCAGTGAGTTTTGACAACACTAGATATCCTTTCTAGTTTGGAGAATGCCTTCCCCATCAGTAGTCTTTCAGTTGCTTTTTGGCCACTTCTGCTCAAGAAGTGGTTTTTGTCAACACTATTATGTTAGATGTTATTCACTGGTACATTTCTGTACCTGCAAACATCAAATATCTGCACAATGACTCTTTAAAAAGTCAGTAAAACTAGCCAAAAATCTAGAGAGTTAATGAGCATAAAATTAGTATACCTAATAGTATAACCCGTCACAGTTCCAGTTGGATTGCGGGATACCTCCTCTCAGAAATGATTTATGACATTGTACAATTTCAGTGCAAACAAAGATTTGCCTACTAAGGAATAATATTTGAAACCACCTTCCTTGACAACATTCTATACTAAAGTAACATTGTTCAAAAATAGGAACACCACAGAGTGGGAGTAGAACACGTGTGTCTGAAACAGCAGCAAATGGACTGGATGTAATATGTTTTAAGTGCACACACAAACAGAGCTCAAACTGAGCAAGTTTGTGCCACTGTGATAAACAGAAACCCAGAATAAAAAATCCAGAAAATCCAGGCAGAAAAACATACAGTTTAAACTTAATTTAGAATAATGCAAAAAAACAGTGTAGCAACTTTAGCAAACAGTATTTCTTGAGATATGTATTTGATGTAAGTCTCTGCATGAAAGCTCATACAGTATGGTTTTGATGAATTTAGTTCAAAATAATCCAAAATAGAACGTATCATAAAGCTTCCATGTACAACACTTAATATGAAGAAGTGTTGTATGTAAAAGTTTATAAACTGTATTTATTTTTAACTTTTTGAAATAAGGTAATTGAAATTCTATAGCTTTCTGCCTTGTTTTCTGAAGTTCTATTTTTAATAAGTCCTATGGAAACACAATTAATTGGAAGCAGTTTAGAAATAAATGCTGGTGCTTACCTTATGCTGTATCAAGCTGCTAAGGAAGCCAAATACTTTTTCCACACTTCAGCCTATGCCATTGCTGTTGTTGGTTGGCTCCTACTCCATATGTAGGTTTATTTGGCACTTTCTTCCTGAATAAAACGACTTCTTCAGAATAAATAACAAATGCACAAACATTTCTTATATACAGAGAATGAGTGATTCCATTGGCTAAAACAGTCAGCTGACTTAAGTTAATTTGAAAACTATTAATATAAGCAAGGAATGTTTAAAAAAATAGAAAAAAATTTAAGGCATAAAAATCCATTGACACTATCTATCTGAAAAATATTCTCATACATAAAAATCATTTTCTGAATCTTCTATACTTTAAAAAACTTTCTTATATTAATAATACTATTTAAACCTGGCAGTTTACCCCCCTGAAGCCTCAACTGCCAAATGTGTTTCTTTTTCTTCTTCTATATTGCTAAAATCACCCCCAGGCATCCATTCCAACATTCTCTAAAGCAAAAAAAAAAAAAAAAAAAAAAAAATATATATATATATATATATATATATATATATATATATGCACATATAAATTTCAAATGTTCAGTATTTAAATATATCATAGAATCATAGGCTATTGATCTGTGAGCTGAAGTTAAAGTTTATTTAAGCAATGTACAAATCAACAATAACAAACAAAAATAATGAAGCAATTAACATTGAATTACTAAACTATTCATGAATAAGCAACATTAAAACAATTTTTTTCACTCTTGAACCCTTGAATGGTAGGTACAGCTCAAATCTAACAGATTGTAGAATGAAAGGTATACCATGATAAGGATTTTGCTCATTATATGATATCCTACAGGAAGACAGCATAGCCTTTTCAGAACTTGAATGATATGGTAAAGTTTTAGAATGCCAGAAAGTAGACATGCTGCAGAATTTTGCACAAGTTGTAGATGTGCAATCTCTGACACAGGAAGGCCAGCAAAGAAAGCATTACAGTAATCCACATGAGCAGATATTAAAGCCTGTCCCACAGTAGGAAGGTCATAGGAAGGAATAAGGTGCTTAAACGAGGAGATATTCTGAACATGGAACCAAGATGATTTGATGACAGCTGAAATGTGTATCTTGAGTGTCAGCTGGTCATCAACAATCATGCCATGATTAAACTAATTAACTTATCTTTTATCTGTAGGATATTGATTAACTTTAGAAATTTTGTCTACAAAAACCCAGAATTTAAAGCATGTCTATTTTTGAGATTTCCCATAGCATATATACAAAAGAATATATGGACATTTAATGTAGCTTCAATGTCTACATTTAAATAAAATAATCTAACATATTGGTTTCAGTTAATGGATAACAAAAAATACATTCTCAAGATTTTATTCTAAAAATATTTCATTTGAATAATGAAATGTGGTTGGATGTTCAAAATTGTAGATGCTCAATAGAGAAGAGAGTCAATCTAATGCAAACATCAATAAAAAGCAGTTCCTAATGTCATTGATCTCCTAATCATTTTGATGCATCAAAATATTACAGGAAAAGGACTTCTGACTAAAATTTATAAGATGATTAAAAAATACAAAATATCACAAAGAAAATTATTGGGATTATTTTCGATTCATAAATAATTATTATCCAAGTAAGGATGAAAAGGAAATTATACTATCATCCTCTAAACAAACCACTTCATCTTTAAAATATAAATTATTTTCTTGGAAATTTATGTATAAAGCATTTATCACTCCACATAAAATTTAATTAATGAATAAGAAAAATATTGGATGCTGGAGATGTAAGTCAAACAATAAAGCAGACTGGCAATGTATGATCTATGAATGTAATGTAATTAAACCATTTTGGCATGATATTATCTTTTTTTTTTTTACAGGCTCTGTTCAATGATAAATTTACTCTAAGTAAATCATTAATTTTATTTAATACCCCAGTTCCTTCATGTGTTAAAAATAGATCACTCTCTTCTTTGGAGTGTTTTATCAATCGCAAGTGAAATAATCACCAAGAATTGGAAAAGTGATTCAACTCCATTGTTAAAAGAATTTTTTAACATTACAACCAAAGTACATTATCTAGAATTAGAACAAATAGAACCACTATTTCTTATAATTCATGGATGTAACTAAAACAACTCTTAAATAAACAGTCACTGGATATTTAGAAATGAATTATTACTTTATAAATTAATTGAATTTCTTATTCTTTCTTCTATAATAGACACGTTTGTAAATAGTTATTTTTGCACTATTTGTTCTTTCTTAATTATTTAATTTCTATGCATATTGTAAAGTTATATTTTGTTATTTACTTTTAAATTTTAATAAAAACATTTAGAGAAAAATCACACCAAGATCACACACCTTAGTCACAAAATTCAGTTTATGTTCACCATATTGAATTTCAGGTGACAATACTGAAAGGGAATAGTTTCTCAAAGTTGAATGAACATTATTCCTACTGTTTTAGAGGTTTTAGAGGTGTTGAGTTTAAGCCTTTTGCTGGTAATCCAATCATGAATAAATGCTAAGTCATAAGAAAATGAAGTAAGGGAAGAGACAGAATCCTGTTGAAACTTGAGGTACAATTGTGTGTCATCAGCATAGCAATGGTTTTGCAGACCTCTGAAATGAATATAATCACCTAGTGACAAGAAGTAGTTGGTAAGTAATAGTGAACCAAGAACAGAGCCTAGTGGAACCCCACAAACCAGAGGGGGAGCAGAAGAAGAATTCATGCCTGAAACAGCTCTTTGGGTGCATCCAAATAAGTAAGAAACAGACCAATCCAGGACAGTTCCAGAAAGGTCACAATAATTTTCTAATCTATCTAAGGGAATACAATGTTCTGCTAAGTCAAATGCTAACGAGATCTGAAAGGACAAACTAGAATAATAATGCTGATGTCTTGCAAATAGGAGATCATTAATAACTCTAGTGAGAGCTGTCTCAGTGCCGAGTCTTGCCCTAAATCCTGATGAGAACAGATCTACAATGGCCTGATTAGTCAAAAATTATTCCAGCTGAAGTTTTCAAGAACCTTTCGCAGAAAAAGAAGGTAAGAGATTGAACAAATGTTATCATGCTTGTCAGGATCAAGACCAGCCTTTTCTTAAAGACTGGGATATCAATGCCTCTTTCAAACTAGATGGGAACAAACCAAGCCTAAGAGAAGAGTTATAATCTTATAGAAAAGTGGAACTATGACATCAAAGGATGCCACCACAAACCGGGAAGGATATGTCTCCAAAGAGCAGGTACTATTACACATGCTGGAAATCAAAGAATTCAGGTCATTGATGTCAGGACTGGCAAACTCTTCCTGAACAGAATTTGTAAAGTTACCTCTTTGACCAGTTCCAGGATCGGAAAAAAACAGATTAGTGAAAAAAGATCAAACAAGAGAAATTTTAGTACAGTAATTTTAGTACAGAAATAATGGGAAACCAGTTCATGTTCTTGAACAGAGAAGGAGTGTCTGGTATCAAGACAGGATTAGAAGTGCAGTTCAGAATTTTAAATAATACAGTCAGGCAATCTTACACCTGATCAATACATTTCAAAAAGTAAGCTGATTTACAATGACAAACTTTGGAATGATAGTGGGCAAAGTGACTATCAAGGTCAAGTTTATCCTCTAAAGTATCAGCTTATGCTACCTATGTTCAAGCCTGTGGCCAGTTCTTCCTAGCATGCAAAGAGATGGATTTAACCCTAGTTCATGTGGGACTAGTGTGAATGAATTTGTTTGAGCAGGGACAAGTGAATCAAAAAAGGATATCAGTAAAGTATTGTAGGTATCGACAAGTTCTCCAAGATTATCGTAAACAGTTACAGCAAATTAATAAAATGGCAAAAATAAAAGTGTCAAAAGACACAGTCGAAGCCTTGCGATGAGAAACAAAAGAAACTTCAGGGAAACACACAGCTGGACAATTAACACTGAATCTAACAGCAAAATGGTCAGACCAGGAAAATGGACTAAGCTCAAGGTCTAAAATGGGCATGTCAAGCTGAAAAGCAAGATCCAAGGCCTATCCTTGAAAGTGGACAGGAGTATCAATGTGTTGTTAGAAACCAAAACCATTTCTGATGGATAAAAGTTATTTTAACAAATGCCACTGATGTTTCATCTAATCTAAAGTTCAGGTTACTAGCTATTAACTAATGTGGATAAGTTTAAACATGAGATAAAAGAAAATCTACCAATTCCTGTAAAATATGCTCTACAATTACCAGGAGGATATGGTAAATAACAAGTAGCAAGGCATCCAAATGAAGAGTTGTGGCACAAAGTACATCCAATGGAGGTGACAGACCCAGTCTTAATATGATTAAACTTTAAGGAGTCAGAATGAACAATGGCAACACCATCCCCTGAATGATTAAATCTAAAATTATGTAAAATAATATAGCCATGGGGAGAAAGGGCAGAAAGAATGGGGCTTCAGTGATCATAAGCATGTGTCAGTAGTAAATACGAAATCATCACTACAAATGAAGTCAGATGGAATGCTTAACCTTAACCTGCATTAAAATAAATTGCACAGTTTGGAATATCAGAAGTATTTATTAATAGTGTTGACAGTTGCTAATGTGTGATGCCTAAAATGAGTCTGTTATGTGTTGAAACATGTCTCCAGATTAAAACAGAAATGTTAATGAAAAGTGATGATGACCTACCATTATATTTATGCCTAATTTAAAACAATGTGCAATAACAGTTGGAAGAAGTACAGACCTAATACAACGACAGAGCCAACAAATGTTCAGAACAATAAAAGACAAAGTAAATAAGCTGTAACAAAAATATATACAAATAATTATAGCAATTATAAGATCAAAGATGCATAAAGTTCTGCCAGCAGAAGTCCTCAATAATTTGTTGATAGTAAAATGGCTACGAACTAGCCAAACTAAACCTCTTCATAAGTAAAATGAATAAGGTAAATCCAAAACTGAAAAGCCTCAAAACAGTCCATAAAGCTCTGCTCATTAAATAAACTACATAATGACTTATAAATAAAATCAAATAAGTATTTCAAATACTGGAAGTTCCAGTATATAAAATGGTAGAGAAGCAGTGATAATGAAGTGAGATTCAGAGTAAAAGTATAAAGTGCAGAGATATAAAAATAAACAGCCAGACACCAGTGATCAAGCCCAAAGATAATAAACAGCAATTGTTAAAGTAACACAATAAATAAAAAAGAAATGCCATTGAGTGACCACTGCTAAAAGCTATTGAAAATGGGTCTATGTTTGCACATCGAAAAAATATTGCAATGAACGGCTACTAATCAAATGTTAACGAAAGTTTAATGTTTCAAAAAAGCTTGACAATGAAAAATAATTCACCGAATGGCCATAGTTGGCCAACATCGTTAATGTAACCAAGCAAGGTGGGGGGGGGAGCTGTGGCTGTGCCCCCCTCCAACTATATATACCAACTCCAAGATCACACTACAGTGGAAAATAGGGCAGATTTTAAAAAGTTCCCTTTGCTTACCTTATGCATTGTGGTACTTCCTGGTTGTTGGCCATCTATGGCCATTCTGTTAATTATTTTTCATTGTTAAGCATGTTCAGAACATCAAACTTTTGCTATTTAATGCTCGATTAGTAGTCATTCATTGTAATCTTTTTTTTATGCACAAACATAGACCCACTGAAAACTATATAAAATGGTACCTTCATTGATGAGGTCTATCAAGTAAACAAGTCAGTCATGGTCAATAATGTCAGATTATAGGTTCATATGTAAGTACTATGCTAGTTGTTCTTGTGGACCATTTTAACCCTAGATAATTTCCCTTAGTAAGAACAAAATCCTGTACCTCTTGTGTGTAAGGTAAACACCTTAACCATTATGACAACCCCCAACCCCTAAAATCTTCAGATTTAACCTACTTGCCAAATTACATCCACAACAGTGTTTATACGAAGTGCTAGGCTAGGTATCCTTGAGGACCATTTTAAGCCTAGCCAATTTTTTCTATTGAAGGTGAGAATCAAAGTCTATAGTTTGTGTTTATGAGGTAAATGACTCAACCATTATGCCAACCTTGATTATGACTGAAGCTACCAATAGTGAGCAGCAAAGGGATAGTAAAATAAAATTAAAATTAGAAGCCACTAACAGCAGAAACTCCTGAAATCCCCAATATGAGGTACAACTACTGGAAACCAAAATCACTGGAATCCAAAGTGGCCAAGCCCACAAAAACATCCAGTTGTAGAAAAGCTGTAAAATATAATTGTAGTCTATCTGCAAGAAGAAACCACTGAGGTCCATACTGTACTATAGAGGTAGCTGAAGAACAAAACAATTGTGTCCACAGTATCCAAATCCAGCAAAACAGCAGCCCCTATATGGGAGGTCAGAAGCCTAAAAGGTTGAAGCAATCAGCCCACCAAGGCACCTGTAGTCCATTCAAAAGCACTCAGGGAAAAACAAGCATCCACTGGCAACTCAGGTCACCAAACAAAATGAAATCACCAATGTGAGGATCTTTAAAAGCCTAGACAGACATTCCCACAAAGTTTTTAGCCTTTAGGTCAGCAGTTGGGCAGGGTGTTGAGGCTGTGAGCTCTGGTGTCTGTGGTACAGCATTTCATTCCCTCAGCCATCATATGACTACTGTACGACTTTGAGCAAGTCACTTCACCAGACTGTGCTTAGGGGCATGTGAATTTGGGTAGGCTCCTTATTGGTCCCTAGACTACAGATCTGGGAACTTTGTATGAATAGCCCATAGATGAGCAGGGCATTTACATGCTGCCCCTCTCCAGGAAGGACGCTGCTGCTAAACCAGGGTGAATTTGATCAGATTATGTTTATGGCTTTGATTTTCTTACTCAGAAAGTGTTGTGGACATTTGAGTTGTGTCGAATGTTTGGACAGATGCATACCAAAGGGGGAATTATATTCAATGGTCAGCCTGATGAATGTGGAATGACCAAATTACCACATCTTCTAACCCAGATGCTATTCCCTTAGTAATAACCTGCACCATTCATACTGTTTTACAATAGTGGACATGGGGATCAAAAGGCAGCTCGTTGTCCACATACACTCAAGTTCTCCAACTACTGGTTCAATTTTCATGGATGCATTGTCGTCATAGTTACAAAATGTGACACTTAGAATTGAGGTCTTGCTTCCTGAAAGATACTATTATACATTTCTTCGCATTCAGCTTGGGTCTGTGATTTTAACACCTTTTACTGGATTGCAAAAAGCCCTATTGGAGGATCTTGGTGTCCTTTTGTAGTTTACAGTGTCACCCATTTTACATTCAGTTATGTGAAACTTGGTCAGCCATAAAACCTTAACAGTAGCTTTGATCTCTCAGTGATCCAAGGACTGAGCCCCGGAGTACACAGTTAGTGGCAGGAGGAGGTACAGCTAAATAACTGGATTCTATTTGTGAACCAGTTTGCTATCCAATCAGTTACATAAGGGTTTGCATTTAATTGGAATAGTTTATCTACAATCCTGAGTGTAGGATGGTGTTGAATGTCTTTGTGATGTATAGATATGAAGTGTGCACTGATTTGCCCTCATCCATTGCTTCAGTAACCCTAACAAAGAAGTCAGATAGGTTAAGTGGGCAGGATCTGCCTTTCACAAATCCAAACTAGCTTGCGTCAAGAGTTTGCAGGTCACCTATGTTCTTACTTATCACTTGCATAATGACCGTTTTCATAGGCTTACAGATTAAGCTGGTCAGACTTATGGGTCTATAATTTCCTGCATCCATTGATACCCACTTTTGTGCAAGGAGATGGCAGTTGATGCCCACCATTTGTCCAGCACAAAGGCTGTTTGGAGGCTGACATTGAATTGACCCTGTAGGATCTGAAAGGTTCTGTTTCAGGATGGCCAGTAAGCATCACGGTTTGTTATATGGCTCCATAAAATCAGAGGTCTTGCTTTGAATATTGCTTTAAGGATTAGTTCATATGATATTTCAGGTTGTTGCAGATGTGGGTATGAAATCTGGGAATCTAGAAGGGGAAAGGGGTGAAGTTTGTAATTTACTGTTTGCTCAACACAGTGCTGGGCGTCATCTCTAAAATTTCTAACATAGTTAAAGAAAGCTTTGTGGTTGCGCCATGCCTAGGTGGCAATTTTTACCTCATATCTGTCTTTGATTTGATCAGGGTCTGGAGTTCCCTGTTACATTTTGTAAGAACTTTTCTTTGCATTTTGTGACTTACATTTATTTTTGTGTGCAATGAGTGTGTTTTTTTTAATTATACAACCTGTTTATATTTGGGTTCCACTGTAGGGGGTTATTTTTAAATTTGGCATTATACTTTCTTCAGAGGTAGGCAGAGGTATCTAATTAGCTATTCATGTGTACATAGAATCTGAGAGTTTCCACTTAAGCAGTGTGGTTGGACAGTGGTGTTGAATTTAGGCAGCTTATTACTCAATGTCAGGAGATTACCATTGGCATAATCTCAAATTCCTAAGGAAATGAAGAATACTTCTGGTTTCAGTCTTAAGGTGAACATGACTGATTTGTGGTTGATTTGACCAGGGACAGAGCTATAACTGGTAAGAAGCAGACCTGTTCCATATTTGTCAGGACCAAGTCCAGGATTTTATCACCCCTGGTTGGGGTGTGAACTAACTGGTCCAGAGCGTTTGTATTGATGAAGTCCA
Organism: Protopterus annectens; assembly: GCF_019279795.1. NCBI lineage: Eukaryota > Metazoa > Chordata > Ceratodontiformes > Protopteridae > Protopterus > Protopterus annectens. Next base: position 1,503,383,223 of record NC_056726.1, read on the forward strand.
GAAATCTCAGGTTATACATGTTATGGGATGTATACATCTCCCAGTTAGTGGAGGGGCAGTTGAAGTCTTCTAGGAGAATGGTGCTTGGCATAATGTAGAGGGACTCTATACTAGTTAGAAATGGACAAAGAGAGGGTTCTATAGTAGCCATGATGAGTAAGGTGTCTTGTTAATCATAAGATGAATGTGGAGGAGTTCCAGATCATTATCTTAGCTAACTATAGTCCGGAGAAGTGCTTCTTTACAAATACAGAGACACTACCACCTGTACTGCCTTCATCTAGTGCAGTTGGCCTGAGTGCTTGGTGGGCATTGAAACCCTGCACAGATTTGGTGTTCTCAATAGTCTTAACCCAGTATCCATAATCATGCATACTGTATATTAATGTTTTCCAGTAAAGAACACTTGCAGGGAGTGGAGTTTTTTGTTAAGGCCATTATTGCCCGGTTGAAATACCTTAATGTTATCGAGATTCTGTTTAGTCATGTTGGAAGCTTTTGTGGACTGATGTAGCCTGAAAAAGGCACTATGGGTTGGACAAAGTTTTAGACAATATGTGAATGTCTTGGGTGGATAGGTGCAGGCCATCCTTGGCAAAGCAGATAGGACTGTATACCATCGCCTCCCAAGCTGATATATATTGGACTCTCTATGAATGAAACCAGAAGCTTAGCTAATTGTTAAAGTTAATAATATTTTATTTGCATTCTGGCATCACTCTTTGTGATGGTAAAATGCAGCTCAAGGCTAGGTTCATACCTGCTTTGGACACATATTTCGAGGGATCCATCAGATCTCTCTTCATGTAGTCTAGGGAGGTATGTCTCAAGTCATTTACATCCATATGTACTAGGTCTGTTTCATGTAGTCTAGGGAGGTACGTCTCAAGTCATTTACATCCATATGTACTAGGTCTGTTTCATGTAGTCTAGGGAGGTACGTCTCAAGTCATTTACATCCATATGTACTAGGTCTGTTTCATGTAGTCTAGGGAGGTACATCTCAAGTCATTTACATCCATATGTACTAGGTCTGTTTCATGTAGTCTAGGGAGGTACGTCTCAAGTCATTTACATCCATATGTACTAGGTCTGTTTCATGTAGTCTAGGGAGGTACGTCTCAAGTCATTTACATCCATATGTACTAGGTCTGTTTCATGTAGTCTAGGGAGGTACGTCTCAAGTCATTTACATCCATATGTACTAGGTCTGTTTCATGTAGTCTAGGGAGGTACGTCTCAAGTCATTTACATCCATATGTACTAGGTCTGTTTCATGTAGTCTAGGGAGGTACGCCTCAAGTCATTTACATCCATATGTACTAGGTCTGTTTCATGTAGTCTAGGAGGTACGTCTCAAGTCATTTACATCCATATGTACTAGGTCTGTTTCATGTAGTCTAGGGAGGTACGTCTCAAGTCATTTACATCCATATGTACTAGGTCTGTTTCATGTAGTCTAGGAGGTACGTCTCAAGTCATTTACATCCATATGTACTAGGTCTGTTTCATGTAGTCTAGGGAGGTATGTCTCAAGTCATTTACATCCATATGTACTAGGTCTGTTTCATGTAGTCTAGGGAGGTACGTCTCAAGTCATTTACATCCATATGTACTAGGTCTGTTTCATGTAGTCTAGGGAGGTACGTCTCAAGTCATTTACATCCATATGTACTAGGTCTGTTTCATGTAGTCTAGGGAGGTACGTCTCAAGTCATTTACATCCATATGTACTAGGTCTGTTTCATGTAGTCTAGGGAGGTACGTCTCAAGTCATTTACATCCATATGTACTAGGTCTGTTTCATGTAGTCTAGGGAGGTACGTCTCAAGTCATTTACATCCATATGTACTAGGTCTGTTTCATGTAGTCTAGGGAGGTACGTCTCAAGTCATTTACATCCATATGTACTAGGTCTGTTTCATGTAGTCTAGGGAGGTACATCTCAAGTCATTTACATCCATATGTACTAGGTCTGTTTCATGTAGTCTAGGGAGGTACGTCTCAAGTCATTTACATCCATATGTACTAGGTCTGTTTCATGTAGTCTAGGGAGGTACATCTCAAGTCATTTACATCCATATGTACTAGGTCTGTTTCATGTAGTCTAGGGAGGTACGTCTCAAGTCATTTACATCCATATGTACTAGGTCTGTTTCATGTAGTCTAGGGAGGTACATCTCAAGTCATTTACATCCATATGTACTAGGTCTGTTTCATGTAGTCTAAGGAGGTACGTCTCATGTCATTTACATCCATATGTACTAGGTCTGTTTCATGTAGTCTAGGGAGGTACATCTCAAGTCATTTACATCCATATGTACTAGGTCTGTTTCATGTAGTCTAGGGAGGTACGTCTCAAGTCATTTACATCCATATGTACTAGGTCTGTTTCATGTAGTCTAGGGAGGTACGTCTCAAGTCATTTACATCCATATGTACTAGGTCTGTTTCATGTAGTCTAGGGAGGTACGTCTCAAGTCATTTACATCCATATGTACTAGGTCTGTTTCATGTAGTCTAGGGAGGTACGTCTCAAGTCATTTACATCCATATGTACTAGGTCTGTTTCATGTAGTCTAGGGAGGTACGTCTCAAGTCATTTACATCCATATGTACTAGGTCTGTTTCATGTAGTCTAGGGAGGTATGTCTCAAGTCATTTACATCCATATGTACTAGGTCTGTTTCATGTAGTCTAGGGAGGTACATCTCAAGTCATTTACATCCATATGTACTAGGTCTGTTTCATGTAGTCTAGGGAGGTACGTCTCAAGTCATTTACATCCATATGTACTAGGTCTGTTTCATGTAGTCTAGGGAGGTACGTCTCAAGTCATTTACATCCATATGTACTAGGTCTGTTTCATGTAGTCTAGGGAGGTACGTCTCAAGTCATTTACATCCATATGTACTAGGTCTGTTTCATGTAGTCTAGGGAGGTACGTCTCAAGTCATTTACATCCATATGTACTAGGTCTGTTTCATGTAGTCTACGGAGGTACGTCTCAAGTCATTTACATCCATATGTACTAGGTCTGTTTCATGTAGTCTAGGGAGGTACGTCTCAAGTCATTTACATCCATATGTACTAGGTCTGTTTCATGTAGTCTAGGCAGGTACGTCTCAAGTCATTTACATCCATATGTACTAGGTCTGTTTCATGTAGTCTAGGGAGGTACGTCTCAAGTCATTTACATCCATATGTACTAGGTCTGTTTCATGTAGTCTAGGGAGGTACGTCTCAAGTCATTTACATCCATATGTACTAGGTCTGTTTCATGTAGTCTAGGGAGGTACGTCTCAAGTCATTTACATCCATATGTACTAGGTCTGTTTCATGTAGTCTAGGGAGGTACGTCTCAAGTCATTTACATCCATATGTACTAGGTCTGTTTCATGTAGTCTAGGGAGGTACGTCTCAAGTCATTTACATCCATATGTACTAGGTCTGTTTCATGTAGTCTAGGGAGGTACGTCTCAAGTCATTTACATCCATATGTACTAGGTCTGTTTCATGTAGTCTAGGGAGGTACGTCTCAAGTCATTTACATCCATATGTACTAGGTCTGTTTCATGTAGTCTAGGGAGGTACGTCTCAAGTCATTTACATCCATATGTACTAGGTCTGTTTCATGTAGTCTAGGGAGGTATGTCTCAAGTCATTTACATCCATATGTACTAGGTCTGTTTCATGTAGTCTAGGGAGGTACGTCTCAAGTCATTTACATCCATATGTACTAGGTCTGTTTCATGTAGTCTAGGGAGGTACGTCTCAAGTCATTTACATCCATATGTACTAGGTCTGTTTCATGTAGTCTAGGGAGGTACGTCTCAAGTCATTTACATCCATATGTACTAGGTCTGTTTCATGTAGTCTAAGGAGGTACGTCTCAAGTCATTTACATCCATATGTACTAGGTCTGTTTCATGTAGTCTAGGGAGGTACATCTCAAGTCATTTACATCCATATGTACTAGGTCTGTTTCATGTAGTCTAGGAGGTACGTCTCAAGTCATTTACATCCATATGTACTAGGTCTGTTTCATGTAGTCTAGGGAGGTACGTCTCAAGTCATTTACATCCATATGTACTAGGTCTGTTTCATGTAGTCTAGGGAGGTACGTCTCAAGTCATTTACATCCATATGTACTAGGTCTGTTTCATGTAGTCTAGGGAGGTACGTCTCAAGTCATTTACATCCATATGTACTAGGTCTGTTTCATGTAGTCTAGGGAGGTACGTCTCAAGTCATTTACATCCATATGTACTAGGTCTGTTTCATGTAGTCTAGGGAGGTACATCTCAAGTCATTTACATCCATATGTACTAGGTCTGTTTCATGTAGTCTAGGGAGGTACGTCTCAAGTCATTTACATCCATATGTACTAGGTCTGTTTCATGTAGTCTAGGGAGGTACGTCTCAAGTCATTTACATCCATATGTACTAGGTCTGTTTCATGTAGTCTAGGGAGGTACATCTCAAGTCATTTACATCCATATGTACTAGGTCTGTTTCATGTAGTCTAGGGAGGTACGTCTCAAGTCATTTACATCCATATGTACTAGGTCTGTTTCATGTAGTCTAGGGAGGTACGTCTCAAGTCATTTACATCCATATGTACTAGGTCTGTTTCATGTAGTCTAGGGAGGTACATCTCAAGTCATTTACATCCATATGTACTAGGTCTGTTTCATGTAGTCTAGGGAGGTACGTCTCAAGTCATTTACATCCATATGTACTAGGTCTGCTTCATGTAGTCTAAGAGGTACGTCTCAAGTCATTTACATCCATATGTACTAGGTCTGTTTCATGTAGTCTAGGGAGGTACATCTCAAGTCATTTACATCCATATGTACTAGGTCTGTTTCATGTAGTCTAGGGAGGTACGTCTCAAGTCATTTACATCCATATGTACTAGGTCTGTTTCATGTAGTCTAGGGAGGTACGTCTCAAGTCATTTACATCCATATGTACTAGGTCTGTTTCATGTAGTCTAGGGAGGTATGTCTCAAGTCATTTACATCCATATGTACTAGGTCTGTTTCATGTAGTCTAGGGAGGTACGTCTCAAGTCATTTACATCCATATGTACTAGGTCTGTTTCATGTAGTCTAGGGAGGTACGTCTCAAGTCATTTACATCCATATGTACTAGGTCTGTTTCATGTAGTCTAGGGAGGTACGTCTCAAGTCATTTACATCCATATGTACTAGGTCTGTTTCATGTAGTCTAGGGAGGTACGTCTCAAGTCATTTACATCCATATGTACTAGGTCTGTTTCATGTAGTCTAGGGAGGTACGTCTCAAGTCATTTACATCCATATGTACTAGGTCTGTTTCATGTAGTCTAGGGAGGTACGTCTCAAGTCATTTACATCCATATGTACTAGGTCTGTTTCATGTAGTCTAGGAGGTACGTCTCAAGTCATTTACATCCATATGTACTAGGTCTGTTTCATGTAGTCTAGGGAGGTACGTCTCAAGTCATTTACATCCATATGTACTAGGTCTGTTTCATGTAGTCTAGGGAGGTACGTCTCAAGTCATTTACATCCATATGTACTAGGTCTGTTTCATGTAGTCTAGGGAGGTACGTCTCAAGTCATTTACATCCATATGTACTAGGTCTGTTTCATGTAGTCTAGGGAGGTACGTCTCAAGTCATTTACATCCATATGTACTAGGTCTGTTTCATGTAGTCTAGGGAGGTACGTCTCAAGTCATTTACATCCATATGTACTAGGTCTGTTTCATGTAGTCTAGGGAGGTACGTCTCAAGTCATTTACATCCATATGTACTAGGTCTGTTTCATGTAGTCTAGGGAGGTACATCTCAAGTCATTTACATCCATATGTACTAGGTCTGTTTCATGTAGTCTAGGGAGGTACGTCTCAAGTCATTTACATCCATATGTACTAGGTCTGTTTCATGTAGTCTAGGGAGGTACGTCTCAAGTCATTTACATCCATATGTACTAGGTCTGTTTCATGTAGTCTAGGGAGGTACGTCTCAAGTCATTTACATCCATATGTACTAGGTCTGTTTCATGTAGTCTAGGGAGGTACGTCTCAAGTCATTTACATCCATATGTACTAGGTCTGTTTCATGTAGTCTAGGGAGGTACGTCTCAAGTCATTTACATCCATATGTACTAGGTCTGTTTCATGTAGTCTAGGGAGGTACGTCTCAAGTCATTTACATCCATATGTACTAGGTCTGTTTCATGTAGTCTAGGGAGGTACGTCTCAAGTCATTTACATCCATATGTACTAGGTCTGTTTCATGTAGTCTAGGGAGGTACGTCTCAAGTCATTTACATCCATATGTACTAGGTCTGTTTCATGTAGTCTAGGGAGGTACGTCTCAAGTCATTTACATCCATATGTACTAGGTCTGTTTCATGTAGTCTAGGGAGGTACGTCTCAAGTCATTTACATCCATATGTACTAGGTCTGTTTCATGTAGTCTAGGGAGGTACGTCTCAAGTCATTTACATCCATATGTACTAGGTCTGTTTCATGTAGTCTAGGGAGGTACGTCTCAAGTCATTTACATCCATATGTACTAGGTCTGTTTCATGTAGTCTAGGGAGGTACGTCTCAAGTCATTTACATCCATATGTACTAGGTCTGTTTCATGTAGTCTAGGGAGGTACGTCTCAAGTCATTTACATCCATATGTACTAGGTCTGTTTCATGTAGTCTAGGGAGGTACGTCTCAAGTCATTTACATCCATATGTACTAGGTCTGTTTCATGTAGTCTAGGGAGGTACGTCTCAAGTCATTTACATCCATATGTACTAGGTCTGTTTCATGTAGTCTAGGGAGGTACGTCTCAAGTCATTTACATCCATATGTACTAGGTCTGTTTCATGTAGTCTAGGGAGGTACGTCTCAAGTCATTTACATCCATATGTACTAGGTCTGTTTCATGTAGTCTAGGGAGGTACGTCTCAAGTCATTTACATCCATATGTACTAGGTCTGTTTCATGTAGTCTAGGGAGGTACGTCTCAAGTCATTTACATCCATATGTACTAGGTCTGTTTCATGTAGTCTAGGGAGGTACGTCTCAAGTCATTTACATCCATATGTACTAGGTCTGTTTCATGTAGTCTAGGGAGGTACGTCTCAAGTCATTTACATCCATATGTACTAGGTCTGTTTCATGTAGTCTAGGGAGGTACGTCTCAAGTCATTTACATCCATATGTACTAGGTCTGTTTCATGTAGTCTAGGGAGGTACGTCTCAAGTCATTTACATCCATATGTACTAGGTCTGTTTCATGTAGTCTAGGGAGGTACGTCTCAAGTCATTTACATCCATATGTACTAGGTCTGTTTCATGTAGTCTAGGGAGGTACATCTCAAGTCATTTACATCCATATGTACTAGGTCTGTTTCATGTAGTCTAGGGAGGTACGTCTCAAGTCATTTACATCCATATGTACTAGGTCTGTTTCATGTAGTCTAGGGAGGTACGTCTCAAGTCATTTACATCCATATGTACTAGGTCTGTTTCATGTAGTCTAGGGAGGTACGTCTCAAGTCATTTACATCCATATGTACTAGGTCTGTTTCATGTAGTCTAGGGAGGTACGTCTCAAGTCATTTACATCCATATGTACTAGGTCTGTTTCATGTAGTCTAGGGAGGTACGTCTCAAGTCATTTACATCCATATGTACTAGGTCTGTTTCATGTAGTCTAGGGAGGTACGTCTCAAGTCATTTACATCCATATGTACTAGGTCTGTTTCATGTAGTCTAGGGAGGTACATCTCAAGTCATTTACATCCATATGTACTAGGTCTGTTTCATGTAGTCTAGGGAGGTACGTCTCAAGTCATTTACATCCATATGTACTAGGTCTGTTTCATGTAGTCTAGGGAGGTACGTCTCAAGTCATTTACATCCATATGTACTAGGTCTGTTTCATGTAGTCTAGGGAGGTACGTCTCAAGTCATTTACATCCATATGTACTAGGTCTGTTTCATGTAGTCTAGGAGGTACATCTCAAGTCATTTACATCCATATGTACTAGGTCTGTTTCATGTAGTCTAGGGAGGTACGTCTCAAGTCATTTACATCCATATGTACTAGGTCTGTTTCATGTAGTCTAGGGAGGTACGTCTCAAGTCATTTACATCCATATGTACTAGGTCTGTTTCATGTAGTCTAGGGAGGTACGTCTCAAGTCATTTACATCCATATGTACTAGGTCTGTTTCATGTAGTCTAGGGAGGTACGTCTCAAGTCATTTACATCCATATGTACTAGGTCTGTTTCATGTAGTCTAGGGAGGTACGTCTCAAGTCATTTACATCCATATGTACTAGGTCTGTTTCATGTAGTCTAGGGAGGTACGTCTCAAGTCATTTACATCCATATGTACTAGGTCTGTTTCATGTAATCTAGGGAGTACGTCTCAAGTCATTTACATCCATATGTACTAGGTCTGTTTCATGTAGTCTAGGGAGGTACGTCTCAAGTCATTTACATCCATATGTACTAGGTCTGTTTCATGTAGTCTAGGGAGGTACGTCTCAAGTCATTTACATCCATATGTACTAGGTCTGTTTCATGTAGTCTAGGGAGGTACGTCTCAAGTCATTTACATCCATATGTACTAGGTCTGTTTCATGTAGTCTAGGGAGGTACGTCTCAAGTCATTTACATCCATATGTACTAGGTCTGTTTCATGTAGTCTAGGGAGGTACGTCTCAAGTCATTTACATCCATATGTACTAGGTCTGTTTCATGTAGTCTAGGGAGGTACGTCTCAAGTCATTTACATCCATATGTACTAGGTCTGTTTCATGTAGTCTAGGGAGGTACGTCTCAAGTCATTTACATCCATATGTACTAGGTCTGTTTCATGTAGTCTAGGGAGGTACGTCTCAAGTCATTTACATCCATATGTACTAGGTCTGTTTCATGTAGTCTAGGGAGGTACGTCTCAAGTCATTTACATCCATATGTACTAGGTCTGTTTCATGTAGTCTAGGGAGGTACGCCTCAAGTCATTTACATCCATATGTACTAGGTCTGTTTCATGTAGTCTAGGGAGGTACGTCTCAAGTCATTTACATCCATATGTACTAGGTCTGTTTCATGTAGTCTAGGGAGGTACGTCTCAAGTCATTTACATCCATATGTACTAGGTCTGTTTCATGTAGTCTAGGAGGTACATCTCAAGTCATTTACATCCATATGTACTAGGTCTGTTTCATGTAGTCTAGGGAGGTACATCTCAAGTCATTTACATCCATATGTACTAGGTCTGTTTCATGTAGTCTAGGGAGGTACATCTCAAGTCATTTACATCCATATGTACTAGGTCTGTTTCATGTAGTCTAGGGAGGTACATCTCAAGTCATTTACATCCATATGTACTAGGTCTGTTTCATGTAGTCTAGGGAGGTACGTCTCAAGTCATTTACATCCATATGTACTAGGTCTGTTTCATGTAGTCTAGGGAGGTACGTCTCAAGTCATTTACATCCATATGTACTAGGTCTGTTTCATGTAGTCTAGGGAGGTACATCTCAAGTCATTTACATCCATATGTACTAGGTCTGTTTCATGTAGTCTAGGGAGGTACATCTCAAGTCATTTACATCCATATGTACTAGGTCTGTTTCATGTAGTCTAGGGAGGTACATCTCAAGTCATTTACATCCATATGTACTAGGTCTGTTTCATGTAGTCTAGGGAGGTACATCTCAAGTCATTTACATCCATATGTACTAGGTCTGTTTCATGTAGTCTAGGGAGGTACGTCTCAAGTCATTTACATCCATATGTACTAGGTCTGTTTCATGTAGTCTAGGGAGGTACATCTCAAGTCATTTACATCCATATGTACTAGGTCTGTTTCATGTAGTCTAGGAGGTACATCTCAAGTCATTTACATCCATATGTACTAGGTCTGTTTCATGTAGTCTAGGGAGGTACATCTCAAGTCATTTACATCCATATGTACTAGGTCTGTTTCATGTAGTCTAGGGAGGTACATCTCAAGTCATTTACATCCATATGTACTAGGTCTGTTTCATGTAGTCTAGGGAGGTACATCTCAAGTCATTTACATCCATATGTACTAGGTCTGTTTCATGTAGTCTAGGGAGGTACATCTCAAGTCATTTACATCCATATGTACTAGGTCTGTTTCATGTAGTCTAGGGAGGTACATCTCAAGTCATTTACATCCATATGTACTAGGTCTGTTTCATGTAGTCTAGGGAGGTACATCTCAAGTCATTTACATCCATATGTACTAGGTCTGTTTCATGTAGTCTAGGGAGGTACGTCTCAAGTCATTTACATCCATATGTACTAGGTCTGTTTCATGTAGTCTAGGGAGGTACGTCTCAAGTCATTTACATCCATATGTACTAGGTCTGTTTCATGTAGTCTAGGGAGGTACGTCTCAAGTCATTTACATCCATATGTACTAGGTCTGTTTCATGTAGTCTAGGGAGGTACGTCTCAAGTCATTTACATCCATATGTACTAGGTCTGTTTCATGTAGTCTAGGGAGGTACGTCTCAAGTCATTTACATCCATATGTACTAGGTCTGTTTCATGTAGTCTAGGGAGGTACATCTCAAGTCATTTACATCCATATGTACTAGGTCTGTTTCATGTAGTCTAGGGAGGTACATCTCAAGTCATTTACATCCATATGTACTAGGTCTGTTTCATGTAGTCTAGGAGGTACGTCTCAAGTCATTTACATCCATATGTACTAGGTCTGTTTCATGTAGTCTAGGGAGGTACTACGCTCAAGTCATTTACATCCATATGTACTAGGTCTGTTTCATGTAGTCTAGGGAGGTACGTCTCAAGTCATTTACATCCATATGTACTAGGTCTGTTTCATGTAGTCTAGGGAGGTACGTCTCAAGTCATTTACATCCATATGTACTAGGTCTGTTTCATGTAGTCTAGGGAGGTACGTCTCAAGTCATTTACATCCATATGTACTAGGTCTGTTTCATGTAGTCTAGGGAGTACGTCTCAAGTCATTTACATCCATATGTACTAGGTCTGTTTCATGTAGTCTAGGGAGGTACGTCTCAAGTCATTTACATCCATATGTACTAGGTCTGTTTCATGTAGTCTAGGGATGTGCGTCTCAAGTCATTTACATCCATATGTACTAGGTCTGTTTCATGTAGTCTAGGGAGGTACATCTCAAGTCATTTACATCCATATGTACTAGGTCTGTTTCATGTAGTCTAGGGAGGTACGTCTCAAGTCATTTACATCCATATGTACTAGGTCTGTTTCATGTAGTCTAGGGAGGTACGTCTCAAGTCATTTACATCCATATGTACTAGGTCTGTTTCATGTAGTCTAGGGAGGTACGTCTCAAGTCATTTACATCCATATGTACTAGGTCTGTTTCATGTAGTCTAGGGAGGTACGTCTCAAGTCATTTACATCCATATGTACTAGGTCTGTTTCATGTAGTCTAGGGAGGTACGTCTCAAGTCATTTACATCCATATGTACTAGGTCTGTTTCATGTAGTCTAGGGAGGTACGTCTCAAGTCATTTACATCCATATGTACTAGGTCTGTTTCATGTAGTCTAGGAGGTACGTCTCAAGTCATTTACATCCATATGTACTAGGTCTGTTTCATGTAGTCTAAGGAGGTACGTCTCAAGTCATTTACATCCATATGTACTAGGTCTGTTTCATGTAGTCTAGGGAGGTACATCTCAAGTCATTTACATCCATATGTACTAGGTCTGTTTCATGTAGTCTAGGGAGGTACGTCTCAAGTCATTTACATCCATATGTACTAGGTCTGTTTCATGTAGTCTAAGGAGGTACGTCTCAAGTCATTTACATCCATATGTACTAGGTCTGTTTCATGTAGTCTAGGGAGGTACATCTCAAGTCATTTACATCCATATGTACTAGGTCTGTTTCATGTAGTCTAGGGAGGTACATCTCAAGTCATTTACATCCATATGTACTAGGTCTGTTTCATGTAGTCTAGGGAGGTACATCTCAAGTCATTTACATCCATATGTACTAGGTCTGTTTCATGTAGTCTAAGGAGGTACGTCTCAAGTCATTTACATCCATATGTACTAGGTCTGTTTCATGTAGTCTAGGGAGGTACGTCTCAAGTCATTTACATCCATATGTACTAGGTCTGTTTCATGTAGTCTAGGGAGGTACATCTCAAGTCATTTACATCCATATGTACTAGGTCTGTTTCATGTAGTCTAGGGAGGTACGTCTCAAGTCATTTACATCCATATGTACTAGGTCTGTTTCATGTAGTCTAGGGAGGTACATCTCAAGTCATTTACATCCATATGTACTAGGTCTGTTTCATGTAGTCTAGGGAGGTACATCTCAAGTCATTTACATCCATATGTACTAGGTCTGTTTCATGTAGTCTAGGGAGGTACATCTCAAGTCATTTACATCCATATGTACTAGGTCTGTTTCATGTAGTCTAGGGAGGTACGTCTCAAGTCATTTACATCCATATGTACTAGGTCTGTTTCATGTAGTCTAGGGAGGTACATCTCAAGTCATTTACATCCATATGTACTAGGTCTGTTTCATGTAGTCTAGGGAGGTACGTCTCAAGTCATTTACATCCATATGTACTAGGTCTGTTTCATGTAGTCTAGGGAGGTACGTCTCAAGTCATTTACATCCATATGTACTAGGTCTGTTTCATGTAGTCTAGGGAGGTACGTCTCAAGTCATTTACATCCATATGTACTAGGTCTGTTTCATGTAGTCTAGGGAGGTACATCTCAAGTCATTTACATCCATATGTACTAGGTCTGCTTCATGTAGTCTAGGGAGGTATGTCTCAAGTCATTTACATCCATATGTACTAGGTCTGTTTCATGTAGTCTAGGGAGGTACGTCTCAAGTCATTTACATCCATATGTACTAGGTCTGTTTCATGTAGTCTAGGGAGGTACGTCTCAAGTCATTTACATCCATATGTACTAGGTCTGTTTCATGTAGTCTAGGGAGGTATGTCTCAAGTCATTTACATCCATATGTACTAGGTCTGTTTCATGTAGTCTAGGGAGGTATGTCTCAAGTCATTTACATCCATATGTACTAGGTCTGTTTCATGTAGTCTAGGGAGGTACGTCTCAAGTCATTTACATCCATATGTACTAGGTCTGTTTCATGTAGTCTAGGGAGGTACGTCTCAAGTCATTTACATCCATATGTACTAGGTCTGTTTCATGTAGTCTAGGGAGGTACGTCTCAAGTCATTTACATCCATATGTACTAGGTCTGTTTCATGTAGTCTAGGGAGGTACGTCTCAAGTCATTTACATCCATATGTACTAGGTCTGTTTCATGTAGTCTAGGGAGGTACGTCTCAAGTCATTTACATCCATATGTACTAGGTCTGTTTCATGTAGTCTAGGAGGTACATCTCAAGTCATTTACATCCATATGTACTAGGTCTGTTTCATGTAGTCTAGGGAGGTACATCTCAAGTCATTTACATCCATATGTACTAGGTCTGTTTCATGTAGTCTAGGGAGGTACGTCTCAAGTCATTTACATCCATATGTACTAGGTCTGTTTCATGTAGTCTAGGGAGGTACGTCTCAAGTCATTTACATCCATATGTACTAGGTCTGTTTCATGTAGTCTAGGGAGGTACGTCTCAAGTCATTTACATCCATATGTACTAGGTCTGTTTCATGTAGTCTAGGGAGGTACGTCTCAAGTCATTTACATCCATATGTACTAGGTCTGTTTCATGTAGTCTAGGGAGGTACGTCTCAAGTCATTTACATCCATATGTACTAGGTCTGTTTCATGTAGTCTAGGGAGGTACGTCTCAAGTCATTTACATCCATATGTACTAGGTCTGTTTCATGTAGTCTAGGGAGGTACATCTCAAGTCATTTACATCCATATGTACTAGGTCTGTTTCATGTAGTCTAGGGAGGTACATCTCAAGTCATTTACATCCATATGTACTAGGTCTGTTTCATGTAGTCTAGGGAGGTACGTCTCAAGTCATTTACATCCATATGTACTAGGTCTGTTTCATGTAGTCTAGGGAGGTACATCTCAAGTCATTTACATCCATATGTACTAGGTCTGTTTCATGTAGTCTAGGGAGGTACATCTCAAGTCATTTACATCCATATGTACTAGGTCTGTTTCATGTAGTCTAGGGAGGTACGTCTCAAGTCATTTACATCCATATGTACTAGGTCTGTTTCATGTAGTCTAGGGAGGTACGTCTCAAGTCATTTACATCCATATGTACTAGGTCTGTTTCATGTAGTCTAGGGAGGTACGTCTCAAGTCATTTACATCCATATGTACTAGGTCTGTTTCATGTAGTCTAGGGAGGTACGTCTCAAGTCATTTACATCCATATGTACTAGGTCTGTTTCATGTAGTCTAGGGAGGTACGTCTCAAGTCATTTACATCCATATGTACTAGGTCTGTTTCATGTAGTCTAGGGAGGTACATCTCAAGTCATTTACATCCATATGTACTAGGTCTGTTTCATGTAGTCTAGGGAGGTACATCTCAAGTCATTTACATCCATATGTACTAGGTCTGTTTCATGTAGTCTAGGGAGGTACGTCTCAAGTCATTTACATCCATATGTACTAGGTCTGTTTCATGTAGTCTAGGGAGGTACATCTCAAGTCATTTACATCCATATGTACTAGGTCTGTTTCATGTAGTCTAGGGAGGTACATCTCAAGTCATTTACATCCATATGTACTAGGTCTGTTTCATGTAGTCTAAGGAGGTACGTCTCAAGTCATTTACATCCATATGTACTAGGTCTGCTTCATGTAGTCTAGGGAGGTACGTCTCAAGTCATTTACATCCATATGTACTAGGTCTGTTTCATGTAGTCTAGGGAGGTACGTCTCAAGTCATTTACATCCATATGTACTAGGTCTGTTTCATGTAGTCTAGGGAGGTATGTCTCAAGTCATTTACATCCATATGTACTAGGTCTGTTTCATGTAGTCTAGGGAGGTATGTCTCAAGTCATTTACATCCATATGTACTAGGTCTGTTTCATGTAGTCTAGGGAGGTACATCTCAAGTCATTTACATCCATATGTACTAGGTCTGTTTCATGTAGTCTAGGGAGGTATGTCTCAAGTCATTTACATCCATATGTACTAGGTCTGCTTCATGTAGTCTAGGGAGGTACATCTCAAGTCATTTACATCCATATGTACTAGGTCTGTTTCATGTAGTCTAGGGAGGTACATCTCAAGTCATTTACATCCATATGTACTAGGTCTGTTTCATGTAGTCTAGGGAGGTACGTCTCAAGTCATTTACATCCATATGTACTAGGTCTGTTTCATGTAGTCTAGGGAGGTACGTCTCAAGTCATTTACATCCATATGTACTAGGTCTGTTTCATGTAGTCTAGGGAGGTACGTCTCAAGTCATTTACATCCATATGTACTAGGTCTGTTTCATGTAGTCTAGGGAGGTACGTCTCAAGTCATTTACATCCATATGTACTAGGTCTGTTTCATGTAGTCTAGGGAAGTACGTCTCAAGTCATTTACATCCATATGTACTAGGTCTGTTTCATGTAGTCTAGGGAGGTACTTCTCAAGTAATTTACATCCATATGTACTAGGTCTGTTTCATGTAGTCTAGGGAGGTACGTCTCAAGTCATTTACATCCATATGTACTAGGTCTGTTTCATGTAGTCTAGGGAGGTACGTCTCAAGTCATTTACATCCATATGTACTAGGTCTGTTTCATGTAGTCTAGGGATGTACGTCTCAAGTCATTTACATCCATATGTACTAGGTCTGTTTCATGTAGTCTAGGGAGGTATGTCTCAAGTCATTTACATCCATATGTACTAGGTCTGTTTCATGTAGTCTAGGGAGGTACGTCTCAAGTCATTTACATCCATATGTACTAGGTCTGTTTCATGTAGTCTAGGGAGGTATGTCTCAAGTCATTTACATCCATATGTACTAGGTCTGTTTCATGTAGTCTAGGGAGGTACGTCTCAAGTCATTTACATCCATATGTACTAGGTCTGTTTCATGTAGTCTAGGGAGGTACATCTCAAGTCATTTACATCCATATGTACTAGGTCTGTTTCATGTAGTCTAGGGAGGTATGTCTCAAGTCATTTACATCCATATGTACTAGGTCTGTTTCATGTAGTCTAGGGAGGTACATCTCATGTCATTTACATCTATATGTACTAGGTCTGTTTCATGTCTGTACTTGTAGTGCAAGAAATTGACTGCCCGCGTGATGTGGCTAATCCTGACACCTGATAAGCAATCGCCCGTGACCCTCCACTTGGACAGCCTGGTGAGTGGTGGATCCGTTTGTCACACAATGGGCTCAACTAAGACTAGGATGTTGGATGGTGTGGAGTTTTGCCTTATGGACGTTTGAACTGAGTCACTGTGAGTCCATAGTTCAAGGTGAGTGCTGCCTGTGTTGTGAGTGTGTGTGTGTGTGTGTGTGTGTGTGTGTGTGTGTGTGTGTGTGTGTGTGTGTGTGTGTGTGTGTGTGTGTGTGTGTGTGTGTGTGTGTGTGTGTGTGTGTGTGGTACATTTAGTGTAGTGTTGTGTGGTATTGCAATCTATTTGTTATTTGTAGTGTCTTCATGCAAAAGAGATTTGCCTCCACCGGCATTAAATAACTGCATCTCTCACGTACACCATCAGTTTGTTTAAGTAGTAAGTGGTTGTCTGTAACATTCGGCCATTGCAACATTGTCTCAGGAGGGGTGCAGAGACATTTAGAAAGTGTGAGTCCATGGTTCCAGGTGCTTAATAATGTGGGCTGATGGGAGGGTAGCAACTTTGAGGTTTGGGAGCTGATAACTGGAGGTGCTGCTGTCTGTCTGTCTGTTAGTGGATATAGTGCTGGTGTCAACACAGCTACCTGCAGCTAGGAATCAATGATCATTTACTCTTTCTCTCACCAAAATCAAAAGAGTAGCACTAATCCCAGCCTGCTTCCTGAGTAGCAGTAGTCCTAATCCAGTTGCTGCTGTATTCAGTACACTTGCTATCATCTTCTCTTGCTAGATACTCTATGTAGAAGCTATAGCAGCTGGATGCAACAAAGAGACAAGCTGCAAAAATGCCCTGAAAAGGTTCTCACTAAAGCTGAAAACCAGACCACTCAGCGAAGTCCTATAGACACTACCCAGAGACCTGTAGCAATCAATGTCCCTCTGCTCCTCTCTAAACCAGAATCAAAGGCATAACATTAATCCCAAGCTGCCTCTGAAGAAGGTAATTTTTTTTTAAGTGATTGGCAATCTCTCAGAAGGCTAGGAAACAATTCCCCTCTGTTCCTTCTCTAACCAGGAGCAAAACAGTAACACTGTTACCAAGTTGGTTGCTGAGAAACAGTTCCTAGGCTCTTCGGTGATTGGTAGCTTAACCCCAGATGTTACAGACATTAAATTTAAGATGAAAAATGGGATTAATACTCTGAATATTTTGGTGTGCACTGAGTGGAATGATATGAAATAAAGGTTAAAGCAAGCTTTATGAGTCTAAGGGGAGGTCCAGTAGAATGAGCTGATGGGTGGAGCTTCTTAAAGTCAAACTTACAGTAAGGGTGGGCAGCTCAAGAGCCACCATGTTTAAAAGCACAACAGGAATGGGGCATGTGGGTAGAAAAATACAGTTGTCATCCGTCCCATCAGTGGGACACTCACTGGTTACGCTACCTCATCCCATTGTCCATACTGTACAGCAGTGGGACTTTTAAAGTCCCACTTTTCAATCATATCAAATTGCCATGGAAAAGCTGCAAATACTTCCAGTTTCTTCACGGCAATTTGGTTACATCACCAACCCAGACCTGCAAGCAGAGCTATTCCCTATTAGGTCTGGGTATTGTAAATCATGCAGCAATTGGCTGCAACTCATGAAGGGGGTGGGGATTCAGCCAGAATGAGCCCTAGAAAGGTTGTGGCTGTAGAGTGTTTTTTATTAGCACTTCTACAGCCACTAATACTACAGAAATGTGATTTGTCTGTTTTTAAAGCCTTCAAGCCAAGATTCAATCCAGGACTCCAGCCAGTCAGCCACTCCAGCAGGTAGAAAGCCTGCCAGCCAGCCAGCCAGCCACCCACTCCAGCAGGTTGGAAGCCTACCAGCCAGCTAGCCAGTCAGCCACTCCAGCAGGCAGGAAGTCTGCCAGCCAGCCAGCCATTCAAGGAGACAGGAAGCCAGTCATCCGGCCAGCCATCCCAGCAGGCAAGAAGCCAGCCATCCAGCCAGCCATTCCAACAGGCAGGAAGCCAGCTAGTCCAGCCAAGACTGTGATAGTGCTAAGTACAATAGTATTTTGTGGCTCCAGTTATTTAAAATAGCAATATTGTGTTTTATTTCAATTTAAGTTTTTAATGTTTAGAGGTAAAAGGGGTGCACTACGCAGTATTTAAATTTGTGTAGTAGTTATTTTGAGATTTTTATCGCGGTGGTGGTGCTGCAGTAGCGTTGTCGCCTCACATTAAGACGCTGTCCGGTTCGATTCTCAGCTAGAGCGTCTTCTGCATGGAGACGTGCATGAATGGGCATACCTTTGTTGAAGGTTGTGCGTCAGGGCTGGTAACTCGGCACGTAAAAATCAATGACCAATCATTAGTGGACCGGAGTTCCACTGTGGCGACCCCTAACCGGGAAAAGCCGAAAGACACAACAAGTAGTTATTTTGAGATTTTCAAGTAGTAGTTTTAAAAGGTATAAAAAGTGTGTGTGTGTGTGTGTGTGTGTGTGTGTGTGTGTGTGTGTGTGTGTGTGTGTGTGTGTGTGCGTGTTTGTGTTAATGTGTAATTATAATTGCTGTGGTTGTTTTAGGATGATTTGGAAGCATTCATTTATAAAGGCTGAAATGTGTGTATAGATGTTTTTTTTTGCTGAGGGGAAATCTTCACAGATAAATGTTGTGTGGTATATTTCTATTGTTGCAGCTTTTACAGGGTACTTTGCATTTATAGATAGAAATGTTAGAGGACAGTTTTCACTTTTTGTGTGAAAATGTGTTCAATTTAATGCTGTCTTCAAGAAGTTAAGATATACTGTTTTGGGTATTTTTCTAGTGTTAGTTCTTGCAAGTCAATGGGTATGTGCATAACTTTTTATTTTTGAGGGGGAATTTTCATAGGTAAACATAATGCATTTATTAATCTACTAGGTACACGTTGCCATGGCTGTTTTAAGACAGTTTGCTTTTATAATTGGAAATGTGTGTATTTTATTCTTTATGTTGTCTTTAATAAGGTTAAAATGTAATGCCTTGCTTATAATGTGAATATGGGCATGTTGCTTTTACTTGGGTCTGTTTATTGCATTGTTGTGCTGGGTAAATTATTGTTATAGGTTTATTTTTATTTCTCTTAATAATTGCTGTATTTAACTGTAAAAGGTGTCCATGTGATATGCTGTGCATTGTGGTTTATTTTAGACTAACTGCTCTTGCAATAAGTACTTTTAAAATGTGGAATGTTTATCTAATTTTCCTTTTACTTTTTTTGGGGTGGATGCATATTCAGAAGTTAATGCAGTGCATTTGGAATTGTGGTAAAACATGTCATCATTGTTTCAGGATAGCTTGCTTTTATAAGTAGAAATGTGTGTATTTTGTTTTAGTGCTGTCTTCAATAAGTCTACAATGTATTGCTTTCATTATAATGTGATTATGGCTGTTGCTACTGTTTGGCCTGTTCTTTATTGTGTTGTTGTGTTGGGTAAATTAGTGCTATAGGTTTATTTCTTTTTGTCTTAACTGCTCTGTTCAAAGGTAAATGGGATCTATGGTGTCTGCCCTGCATTCCAATTAATTTTAGAGTGGCTCTTTAGTGAAGTGAAAATGTGTGTAACTTTATTTTTTGGAGGGGTGGTGGGCATGTTCGGTCGTAAATATAATGCATTTGGTTTTCTACAAGCTGTGCTAATGTTAAGTTTTCAATGGCCAAAATGCCCCCCTCCATTACGTTATTTACTATTTTACCTTTTTAAATGGTTTGTAGTGTCAGTTCCCTCCTGCTGCATTCCTCAAGTCTTTCATATGCCAGTGTTTTATGACAGTTTTCAGGTGCCAATGTTTTTTAAACCAGTTCTTTCAAATGTCAGTGTTTCTAGCCAGCTATTTCACATGCCAGTGTTTCTAGCCAGTTGTTTTTCATATTAGTGTTTCTAGCCAGTTCTTTCATATGACAGTGTTTCTATCCATCCATCTACAACCCTTTTTAACCATTTTTGCACATGGAGTCAGGGTGTCATTTAACAGTGACAATCATCTAGAGCTAAGGCCAGTTCTCTATTCCTCAGGTCTTCAGTGACTCAGTATCAAAGAACAACTTTACAAACTGCTTCATGTTTCAGATGTCACTGTTTTATGACCATTTTGCAGGTGACAGTGTTTTTCAAATCAATTCTTTCATGTGCCAGTGTTTCTAGCAAGTTCTTTCATGTGCCAGTGTTTCTAACCAGTTCATTCATGTGCCAGTATGTTACCTCACCCACTAACACAGTTTTGCAAAATATGTTGCACATCAGTTAAGTACAGATTCAGGAATGAATAGAGCAGCAGCTTCATCACAGTCAACCACCAACAAGAGAATGTGCAAGTGGCAGGATGTTGGGAAAAAGGGATTCAACTAGATCGAGAGATGCAGTAATGTAAAAGAATTCTGCAGGTACTGCCGAAAGGAATTCCTAGAGATCCACGGTGGAAGAAACAATGTTGCACAACATGAGGCAACTGAACAACATAAGACTGCTATTCTTCAAGCAAAATCCAGTCACCTGATGACAAAGTGGGCAAGGAACACAAACCGTGAGGGACCAGAACTAACGATCATTGCAGCAGAAGCCTCTGAAGTGTTCCATGCTGTTAAGCACTATATTTTCTATAAATGTTTGTATTGTGCAGTAAAATTGGTCAGCCAGTTGTACAGCAACTTGGACATTGCAAAAAAAAAAACTATCTTGCAGAAGAACCAAAGCTGAAGCCGTTGTTGAAAATGTTTTGGGCTCCTGCATGACCTTCAGAAACAAGGCACTTCATTTGCATTATCAATGGATACTTCTAACAAGGGAAACATAATTTACAGATATGGATAGTTTCACAATAAAGAACATAATATCACAAAGAGGGAATGTAGAAAATAATATCAGTAAAGTAGAAGTTAAAAAATAGAAGCTGAAGCTATGGCGTGCCTGCAAAGTGAAGGATTTGGTGCAGATGGTCTAAAACAGGTTACATCACAGCATGATGAAGCGAGTCCCCAAAGTAAGGAGAAACAGGAAGATCAGGAGACATCTGAAGAAGAAATATGGACATGGGAATGAAAAAGAGATTTAGTATGATATAATTATTTATGCAAAGGAGAAAGGAAAACTAACAAATACAAAAAGAGCAGCACTAAATATATTTGAATAGAAATACAGGCAAAGGAATCCAGACATGGAAAACTTTACAATACAAAAAAATATGACGACAAAGAGGAAAAATAGAAAAGGAGATCAGTAATGGAGAAGTTAAAGAAATAGAAACTGTGGTCATGGAGTACCTGCAAAGTGAAGGATACAGTGTGGAAAATCTAATTCAGAAAGCACCACAACAGGACAGAATGATGGACTTCCAAATTAAGGGGAAAGCAGTAGAACAGGAAGCAATTGGTCAGGTCAAAGGTGCCATATGAAGATATTTTGGAGCCTTCTACAGGAAACCAGTATAAATGTTCACTTGAAGATGGACAGCAAGGTATGGAACAGGAAACTGGAAAGTGTGATGCAGTCAATGTTGAAGAGTGATAGGCCAGTGAGTTCCCATATGACAGAACAACAGATGACACAGGATGAAATTGAAGAGAATGTGCCACAGGAAGATGCTATAGACCTTTCAATAGAATGCACACAGGAAATGGAAAACAAGGGATGTACCCTCAGTATGGAAGAAAAAGAGTTAAGAAAAGAGTTGCTTGACTTAATAGAGATAGATAGATAGATAGATAGATAGATAGATAGATAGATAGATAGATATATTAAGATCAATGAAAGAAATAGACTGCAGAAGGTCAATAAAACCCAAAAAATCAGAAGTTTGATAAAACAAATGAACACAGTAATTATGACTGTCCATAGAGACCCATGCAACATAACAGAAGTAAACAGGATATATTATTATGCAGCTAAATTAATAACTGATAAAGTTCTACCACAAGAACACAGATTAGTGAGGGAAAGAAAGGGGAGAAATCGAATGCCGTCATGGAAGTATCGAACAGAGAAAACTATGAAGCAGTTAAGACAAGAAGTGTCACTGTTAGAAGAGTATAGAGGAGGGAACAGATCAACAAAAATACTAAGAAAGATAGACGTGATAAAAGCAATGTGCAGTATTAGAACAGACCAGGATCTATCATCCACTATTACAAATAACAAACTACAAATCTTAGCACAGGCAGAAAAACATAGAAGATACACAGATAAATATAAAGGAAAAGTACAAAATAAGCAATTTATTGATGACCCAAAAAAGTTTTGTAGAGAATTGGGAAACAGGATAAAAGGAATTGAAAGACCATGAAAAAAAGAACAAATAGATACATTTTGGAGAATTATCTATGAAGATCCTCTGAAACATAACAAATATGCTAAATTGATAGATAAAGTAAAAGAAACAATAAGAAGTTTAAAGGTGCAGGATATGAAATGAGATGAAGTAACAACCAGAGAGATTGAAACAAAGTTAAGAAAACCCTCTAATTGGAAAACCCCAGGCCAAGATGCAGTACCTAACTTTTGGCTATAACTATTAATATCTTTGCATAAAGATTTAGCCATGGGTAAAAACTATTTATACGCACACTCCAGACAGACAACCTGGGTAACAACAGGAAAAACAATGCTCCTACTTAAGAGTGAAACTGCAAGCAACCCTAAAAATTATAGACCAATAACTTGCCTTCCGATGACTTATAAACTATACATGGGAATTGATGCTGACAGAGTTTATAGTCATTTAGAAGAAAACTCAATTATGGCAGTAGAACAAAAGGGCAATAAAAGAAAGTCATAAGGAACAAAGGATGAAAACAGAATTGCAGATAGTAAAGTTTCGTGTGTGTGGTTTAGCCCTGCAGTTGTAACAGTGAAAAATACACATCATATTCAGCAGAATAGATGCTCTCCTGCTTAATTATACATAAGACTGTAGTACCTGCATCTGTTATTTTAATATAGTAAGCACATCAGGGAAGCCAATATTTTACAACTGTACTGCATAATATAGGGAAACTAGTTGAGTTCTTGGTGTACTTGTAGATAATGCTACTGCTTGAGCCCTAACCATGTTCTAATTGATTTTAATCTATCTTTCTCACCAGGCAATATCCCCCTAAACAGGCAGTACTATAAGGCTTACAGCAAGAAGGATGCTGACCTACTGAATAAATCAGCAAACCTGTCCTAAGCTGCCCAGTGGCTAAAAGCCCTGCTAAGGTTATTATTCAACTAAACAATATGTGCATTTTCACAGTTGCTAACCTGGGACTATAGCACTATACCCTAGCCCCAACTACAGTGCTAACCCTATATCTACACTTCCCCCATATTTTATCTATAAAATTGGGAGCAGAATACAAAGATTTCCCCAAAATTAAAACAAAAACATTGAAAGAAAAAGGTAAAATGCATACCCCTGACTTACAAGTTATACAGTAAGTTTAGCCATTCAAAGACTATCCTGTTAAACCTAAGCATAAGCATACTTACTTGCAGGTTTCTTGTGTGTGGTTTAGCCCTGCTCTGCTCACACTCACTGCACTTGGGCTCGCACCGCACCCCTCCCTGCCCCCAATTTCCACCCAACCCACTGTGTCTAGCTTTATAGCCACTATACCACTCCCCCTCCAGCAGAACCAATCAATAATCCTCTACTCAGCCTAACTCATCCAACTACCACCCCTCTTTTTTCCCCTATCCAGACCAATTAGTACTACACGGTGTACACTACTCCAGCCCCACCCCCCAGTAGTAAATATCTAACCTCAAGATCCTGAGGGTCCTAACCTATAACATCAATATAGCCTCCAACCATGTTACCATATAAAGTAATGTTATTACTCTCTCTGCTATCCTTCATGCTATTTCCATATTTCCTCTCCATTTATGAAAATCAGTGTCACCTAGGATTTCATCCCCCAAAATTTCAAACTAGCCCAGGCACAAAATACACTGAACCGACTGATATAGCCAACATCCTGGCAGACAGGTTTAGTGCAAACTTCACCCCCCACTCAGCCCCAAAAGGGCCCGTATCTATACCAAAAGAATGTAACGCCCATGAAATCACAGACACTCAGGTTAAGCTGCCCTCTCCAAAGCCAAAAACACAGCATCAATGGGAACGGACGGTGTCCCAGGCTGTGTCCTACACAAGCTCAAAGATGAACTAACCCCTCACCTAAACACAGTGTTTAAACTCAGCCTCTCCACAGGCTATATGCCCACAGAGTGGCACACAGCATCAGTTATTTCACTCCACAAAGGTGGAGCCACAACGGACCCCGGGAACTATTGCCCTATAAGCCTGACTAGCTTGGTCTGCAAAGCTATGGAGCACATCATCATGGATCTCATTAACATAGACATTGGAAACCTCCAAACACTGGACCCTACCCAGTTCGGCTTTGTTAAGGGCAAATCATGCCTCCTAAACCTGGTGGACTTCTTTGAGACAGTTACCAAGGCTATAAACAAGGGAAAGGTGGTCCACACAGCCTACCTAGACCTTGCAAAGGCCTTTGACATGATTCCCCATTCAGGTATTATAGACAAGCTCACCAGCCTGAACATAAACCCCAATATCACGTGATGGGTTGCCAACTGGCTCATGGACAAAACCCACATGGTAAGAGTTGTGGGAGCTAGGTCTGACTCTAAACTGGTTACAAGTGGTGTTCCCCAGGGCTCAGTCCTAGTACCCCTCCTGTTCGGCATATACTTCTCAGAGGTAAGACAAGCACAGGAGGACTATGGCTGACCAAGTTTGCAGACGACTGCAAACTAGGGGCTATAATTGACTCTCTGGCTGGCACAGGCATCCTCCAAAAGGTTCTCGCTGAGGCAGATACCTGGTGTCAAAACCATGGCCTCAAGCTAAATGCCAAGAAGTGCACAATCATCCCCTGTGGAGAAAAACAATGTACCCACAAACTACCACATGGGTGGTAGCCCCCTAAATATGGAAGACGTAATAAGGGATCTGGGGACCCAAGTAGACAGTAACCTCTCCTTTGATAATCACATTGCCAAAGTGGTTAGAAAATCCTTCTATGTGGCCCACCTAATCACAAAAGGGTTTACATCCAGATCGAAAAAGTTCATTGGGCCCCTCTATGCATCACTCATCAGACCCATCATAGAGTACAATGACCCATGTGGGATGTACCTTACAAGACACCTGCAACAACTGAAAATACCACAGAAGTACCTTACCAAGAGGATCACTGGCCTCAAGCAAATGCCCTATGTGTTAGATATTATGAATATAAGGCTGAAATTAATTCTGTTGTAAATATGCTGAAAGATAAAGCATAGAATAAAAAGTTTGCTTGAATACATGTATTGAGTTTAGCAATGTAAAATGGACATTCATACTATGTGTATAACAGACAGGCTTCTCTTCACAGCATCAGAAAAATCCTAACAAAGCAATATTGGAAGGCAAGTATTACATGATTTTCTCATGTTTGCAGAACAAATATCTATTAACCGACATCCTTTTTTATAAACTCAGCAATACGTGATGTTTTTTCAATAGGAACAGAACAGATATTTCCTTTCCTACTTCTGTTATTCTGTTTGCGTGCATTTGTGCATTTTCACATCAGCAGAACCGCTGACAGGATAATAGAAAAGTATAAAAACAGACATTATGTGACTTCCTACAGAAGGCCAAAAAAGATACCAAGAGGAAATAACAAAATCTATGTGCGTGATTATCATTCTATATAACAATTGTAGTAGTTCAGTTATGAGAGAGAGGGACAGAGAGAGGTATTTTGTAGAAGTCATCATTCATATCTGTAATGAAGGAAAACTTTGGAAATATATGCTACAGTCTGACAGAAAGAGTATGTGTCGTTTGTTATAAAAATAAGTTATCTGTAACTGTGCTTGTAGCTGCAAAATATATTTCTTTATCAGTGTGCAATTTGAAAGGCTTGGTGCTTTAAACAGACTACAGATGGAGTCATGCAAAGCTCTGTGTCTCTGATTCAGCAGTAAACAGCACAGCAAGACTGTGTGTCTTAAGAAGACTTTGGATCCAGCACAGCAGAGCGCAAATTAAAATAAATTTTTCACTATGCAGCTCAACTGAAGAAACTCCAGCTGTACTCGTTCGCATACCGCCAACTCAGAGGTGATCTCTGCCTGACATACAAGGCCATGTTCAACCCAGAACTGATGGACATGCTCCACCTAAAGAAAACCATATTCCCTTGAGCCACATGCTACAGGGATCTAAACCTCACCACAACAATAAATAGGACATGCTGGAGGGATAGATTCCTGTGCCACAGACTTCCCATGCTCTGGAACAAGATTCCAATCTACATTAGGCAGAGCTCCTCGCTAACCTTTGTTAGAAAAATATGTATTAATGTGTGTATGCTTAATGCCAATTAATAATCAAATTAATTAATACGCTTTTCATTCTATTTTTCATGCACTTTGTAATATACAAATTGAGTTTCATATAAGATGGAAAAAGATGCTTTTTAAAAACTGCAGTATGCTTTCTGAAACTTGCAAGATGCCCTCTGACCTAGTAACTGCTAACACAGCAATATTCATGTTTATGCCTTTTGGAAATGTACTTGAGAAGCAGGTGCTTATCTGCTAGGTCAGGAACGAATGAATGAACAATACTATATTCTGTAAATGTAACGATTTCAAACAATCAGCTCTGTTCGAAGTATGAGAACATGTGCAGCTGCAGTAACTTAGAGATAAAGTAGACAAAGGATTATTAAGAAATGAACTGTTAGCATTCTGCTTGAATTCGCCATAGTACCTTGAATGGTAACATAACATGTATCTAACTGGTGGTAATCAATAGCCATGTTGTTTTCCTCAGGAAGTTTCACATAAAAATTGATAAATCAGCAGAAATTCATGGGAATGATGGTCAGCAAATGATGATGAAAAAGGTGGTAATCTGTTATGTCAGCCTGGTAGGCCATGTCTAGTTAGAGAATGTATAAAAATGAAAGTATTTCCTGTTTCTAGTTAGACAAACTCTGTAATAGGACATTTTTGTCTCCTTGCTGTAAGATTAAAGTGCCTTAACCTGAACCTACCATGTTTTGATCATTTTTAAAGTATATTTTTCCTTTGACACCCTCTTCAAGAGAAACCTTGACGAGTGGATGGGAAACAGAAAGTTTACCCCAGGGATCACTTCAATGGCTCTGCTGGACAGAAGCACAGGGAACTAATCTAAGGGGGCGGTGAAAGCCCACACATTCCGGCTAGGCTTATAAATGCCTTTGGGCAAATAGCCTAGTACCTACCTATGAACCTATGTTTAGAATAATATAGGCTCCCCACTAGTTACAACAACTACCAACTTCTTAACAACAAAACTCTATCAGTCAATTAGACCCAGATACATCAGCTCAAAATCTAAATACTGTTCAAAAATGTATAAGCAAAATCATGAAAGTTATAGTAATTATACGCAATAACCTGGCAATGGATGGAGATGTTCATCCAAACCCTGGCCCTGCCACCTTAGATAAGGCAATTTCCATCACAACTAACCCAGCTGAATAACTATCTATTATTAAGGCCCCCAACTCCCTCCTGATCTGCCAGCTTAATATATGAAGCATAATTAGCAAAGTACACAATCTGCATGCCCTACTACAAGTCCATTCCCCTGATATTCTATGCCTAACTGAAACCTGGCTGAAACCATCAACCTCAGATAATGAAATCCTATAACCTGGGTATAATATACTTAGACTCAATTGCTGTACCAGGAAGGGAGGGGGGGCAGCTGTACTCTTCAATTCTACACTAAATGTTACATTAGATTTCAGTCAACCACCCCAGGTCAACAAGGCATAAATAATTGCTACTAAGCACCAAATTAACCAAAACAAAAGCATAAATATAGTCTGTGTGGATATTCCACCAAGGAATAATATCAATTCCCTAGAAGACATCCTCCACTGGTTAGCTTATAACTATCCACAAGAAACCATTGTACTAGGATACCTTAACATCGACTGGAACACCTGTTCCTCTCAATCTCTTACCACCCATGGAAACCTGTACGGATTCACACAGGTTATATCCACCCCAACCAGGATAGGAAAACTTAACCAAAAAGATAGTATACTGGACTGGATACTAATCAATAGCCACCCACAAATGTATTCTTCGGGGGCCATCCCTGATGACCTCAGCGACCACTTTCTTACCTTTATCTGCAAGCACAAATCGAATTACTCTCAGCAGCCCACCTACAGAACAATCAGAAATAGTAAAATCTTCAATCCTAGTAAGTTTCAGGACGAACGTAAAGCATGCAACTGCTCTGCCCTAAAGCACCTGCCCCTAGATGAAGCTGTCTCCCACTTTAACATGAAATTCCTCACCATCCTCGAGTCTCACGCTCCCGCTTGTTCCACAAGGTTAAAAACAAAAGCTGCCCCGTGGCTCTCTTAAAAAACTAAAATAAAAATCACAGTCAGAAATAAGGCATGACGTGACATGACATGTTACAAAAGACCGTGTAAATGAAACCAAATTTAGACAACTAAGAAATGAGACAAAACAAGCTATTCTATTAGATAAAAAAATACTACCTCCATCTCCAACAAGGGAACCAAAATAACCCCCAAAAATTCTAGGCAGGGATAAATAAATTACTCCACCCAGGTCAAACCACCACTCCAACTCCCTCAGCCTGTACTGATAAACTACCAATGGATGTCACTAACACCTTTAATAATTTCTTTACT
The DNA here is from genome assembly GCF_019279795.1 of Protopterus annectens. Classification (NCBI taxonomy): domain Eukaryota; kingdom Metazoa; phylum Chordata; order Ceratodontiformes; family Protopteridae; genus Protopterus; species Protopterus annectens. Next base: position 1,503,412,277 of record NC_056726.1, read on the forward strand.
GAAACCATCCAAATGCTTGCAAGCCAAATACTCTTTAACCCCTTTAACCCACTGGATAGCACTCCCAGCTCCCAGCCCTCCTTTAGCTTCCAACCAGTCTCTACATCCTTCATTCATTCACTACTCAAAAAATTAAAACCTACTACCCTAGCTGCAGACCTTTTCCCAGCTGAACATTTGCAAAAAGCTGCTGATACCATAGCGTACCCCATTTCCATTCTAATTAATCGGTCCATATCAGAAGCCTTCATCCCCTCTATCTGGAAAATATCACGTGTCATACCCCTCCATAAAGGTGGTAACTCTACAGAGTTATCCAGTTATAGACCCATAGCCATCTTATCACCCTCTGTCAAAAATATTGGAAACATGCGTCCATAAACAAATCCTGTACTTTCTATCTCAAAACAAGTGACTAGCACTGGCTAACTCCCAGCATGGCTTCTGGCCATATCATAGTACCACCACAGCTCTCCTCACCTTCTCTAATGCTATAAAATATAACAGGAACACCAAGAAGTTATCTTCAGCCTTTTCTTGGACCTGTCCAAGGCTTTTGACATGGTTAACCACCATCTTCTGATCAACACCCTGGCAACAATGTCCCTAGGCAATCACTCTCTCCGATGGTTTGAATCCTACTTGAACAATAGACAACAATCCATCCTATGGCAGAACAAACTCTCAAACTTCCCACCCAACACTCTAGGTGTCCCACAGGGGTCTATATTGGGACCACTTCTGTTTTCCATTTTTATCAATGACCTCCACAAAGTCATCCCTGAAGCCATCTGCATTCAATATGCAGATGACTCAACATTGATCTGCACTGGCACCTCACAAAGAGAGCTGCTATCAATAACTCAGCGTACTTTCAACCTAGTAGAGAACTGGCTTGCCTCTCGCTGTCTGATACTAAATCCTAATAAAACAAAGCTCCTACTTTTCACCCCCACACAAAGATCCACGACATTATCTCTCTCCATTAAGGTTAATAATGGTATCCTAATCCTCCAGATGCCCATACAAAACTGCTAGGCATTATTATAGACAACAATCTTAAGTTTGATGTGGACATCAAGAAAACAATCAAAACCATTAACAGTAAATTGGGCTCACTATATAGGATAAAGCCATTCCTTACCCCACATGCAAGGACTTCCATTGCCCACTCCCACCTACTCTCTACACTCTACTATGCTTCCCCTCTACTTACCAGCCTAAATAAAACTGATGTTAACAAACTCTCAATCTGCTATAACAACATAGCAAGATTTGCAACTGGTCTACCCTACAGAACCCATCATTGTAAAATTCTAAATTACCTTGGATGGCTAGAGCTTCCCAAGCAGATTCAGTATAATCAACTCATTGTGGCTCACAAAGCACTTAACCAACCGGATAATACACCTGCCCTGAAAAACATCATCTATCCCCACTCCAACTTCAGATCACATGCATCATCTAATAGACTATTAGTGCAAACCATCAAATCCAACAACTCAGCTGATGACTCCCTGTTCGCCAACTCTGCTGGCAAATTTTGGAATTCCCTTCCTGCCAACATTACCCTAGATACCACCCTATCTCAATTTAACAAAGCTCTCAAGGAGTACTTCAAGTCTCAATGGATATGTCCCTGCTCCAAGCCTGACTAAATCTTTATGCATATTGGTGTACTAGTTCTATGTCTGTAAGCGGTACTCAAATTATCTTTGTTATGCCAGTTTTGAAGACTTTTAGACTGTATAAATTTAACTGGTCTATAAAATGAGTTATATTTGTATAAATTTAACTAGACTGTAAAATGTGCTATATTTGTATAATGTTTTGATGACTCCTGATCTATATGTACATTGTAATGATTGTATATGTAACCACCTATGGAGCTTTTCTCCCAAGGCCTCCGCTGAAAATGGACATGTATCCAGTTGGACTATACCATTCAACAAATGTAAAATAAAATAAAATAAATAAATAAATAGTAAAGACAACCACAAGACCTTCTATAGGTATGTAAAGAATCTCCACAACAATACCCAGATTTGCTCTGAGCTACTGCACAATGATACCTCCTATACTGAGCCAACAGATAATGGCAATAAACTGGCAGGCAGGTTCAGTGTCAGCTTTACCCTCCTCCCCCCAAAGGACCAATCACAATACCAGTAGATTACCAGGCACCCAGTATTACTGTTGCACAAGTTAAAACAGCACTGTCCAAGGCCAAGAATACAGCTTCTATGGGACCTTACAGTATCCCTAACTGTGTTCTACATGAACTACAGAGTGAACTGGCACCTTACCTGTGTGCCCTGTTCAATCATAGCCTCACCTCAGGCTTTTTCCCTACCGAATTGTGCACTGCTACAGTCATCCCTCTCCACAAAGGAGGAGCGACTACAGACCCTGGGAACCATCGCCCCATTAGCCTGATGAGTCTATTATGCAAAGCTATGGAACACGTCATCATGGACCTAATAACAAAGATATAGGGAACCTCCAAACTCTGGATCCCACACAGTCTGGTTTTGTGAAGGGTAGATCATGTCTGCTCAACCTGGTCAACTTCTTTGAGTCAGTCACCAGAGGTGTGGATGAAGGCAAGGTGGTTCATACAGCCTACCTTGATCTGGCCAAGGCCTTTGATACCATTCCCCACTCAGGAATCATAGAAAAACTCACTAAGATCAACCCTTGTATCATTAGGTGGGTTGAAAACTGGCTCACAGATAGAACCCACAGTGTGAAAGTAGCTGACTCCAAGTCAGACTGCCATCCAGTCACGAGTGGAGTCCCACAGGGTTCGGTTCTGGGTCCTCTCCTGTTTGGTATCAACTTCTCTGAAGTCCAGGACAAGACAAAGGGACTCTGGCTGACACAATTCGCAGACAGTTGCAAGTTGGGAGCTATTATTAACTCCTCAAGTGATGCTAACATCCTACAGAAATGCCTCACTGAGACCAACGACTGGTGTCAGAACCATGGCCTTAAGCTCAATGCCAAAAATTGTGCCATCATCCCCTTTGAAAAAAAAAACAGTTCCAATGAATTACCACATCGATGGTAGTCCACAGAACACAGAAGGCATTATAAGAGATCCGGGAACACAGGTTGACAGCAACCTCTCTTTTGACCACAACATTGCCAGTATGGTCAGAAAGTCCTTCTATGTGGCACATCTCATTACTAAAGGTTTTGCATCCAGGAAGAGGGAGGTCTTTGTCTCCCTCTATGCTTCCCTCATTAGGCCAATCATTGAGTATGATGCCCCATTTGGCATGAACCTCATTAGACACCTGCAACAACTGGAAAGGTGCAAATGTATCTCACAAAGAGGGTCGTAGGCTTTAAACACTTGTCTTATATGGACAGACTCACAAAAACTGAAACTATTCTCTGTCTTATATCAGCTACTTAGAGGTGATCTCTGCTTGACTTACAAGGCCATGTCTGACCCAGCTCTGTTAGAAATGCTACATCTAAATAAATCCTAATGCCTCCACACCATACACTCCAGAGACCTCAGCCTCATTACCACAATCAACAGAACATGCTGGAGGGACAGGTTCATAACACAGAGACTGCCCATGCTATGGAATAGACTTCCCATACATGTCACGCAGAGCATCTCACTGGCCCTCTTCAAGAGAAATCTTGATGAGTGGATGGGAAATAGAAAATTCACCCCGGGGATCATTCCAGTGGCTCTACTAGACAGAAGAACTGGGAACTAAGGTCAGGTGGCACGATGCCAGGGTAACCCTATGGGCTAGGCTTGTAAAGGCTCCAGGGCCATTAGCCTAGTTACACACCTATGAACCTATGAACCTAATCATTTGTTGTTAAAGTCATAGTGGAGAACTGCAAAAAGGGAAAAATTGAAGTATGGCATGGATTGACTACAAAAATCATTTCATAGTATCCCTCATTCATGGATAAAACAGTGCTTAAAAATGTATAAAATACACCCTACACTGATCAACTACATTACAGTGACAATGAAACAGTGGCAGACAACTTTGCAATTAAGCTATGATAAAGGATAAATTATTATTGGCTATGCCCATGTACTAACCCTGATTAAATTATAAACTGAAAGCATATTCTGTAATTATCATAACTTGTAAGTATGTCACCAAGCTCTGCTTCCAATCTGATATCTCTTACTTTTAATTGTGTCTGTCCATGAGAATTGTGAGTCCCTACTAGGGAACACTACTAAGCCATTGTATATAATCATTTTGTTGTTATAATTGTTTGCTAACTTCTGTGTAATCTATGGAAGTTTGTCTATGTGGAGCTTTTCTCCCCGGGCCTCCACTAAAAATGGACATGTATCCAGTCAGACTATTCTGGTAAACAAATGTAAAATAAATAAAAATAAATAAAATAAAATAATTATTCCAGGGATAGGGCAGCCACGGTGGTGCAGTGGTTAGCATTGCCACCTCACAGCAAGAGGTTTTCTGGTTCGATTCTCGGCTGGGGTGCCTTCTGTGCAGAGTCTGTATGCCCTCCCTGTGGTCGTGTGGGTTTTCTCCAGGTGCTCCGGTTTCATCCCAAAGACATGTAGTAGGTGGATTGGACACTCTAAATTGGCCCTAGGGGTGAGTGTGTGTGTGTGTGTGTGTGTGTGTGTGTGTGTGTGTGTGCCTTCTGTGGAAGATTGGGCGCCGGGCTGGCAACTCGACACTGTTAAACTCCACTGCCAATCATGAGCAGACAGATGATCCACTGTGGTGACCCCTAACCAGGAAAAGCCAAAAGAAGAATTATTCCAGGGATAAAAATTCAAAGGGGGATATTTCAGGATAACTCTCTGTCACCACTTCTATTCTGCCTTTCCCTTAACCCCTTAAGCTGTCTACTTAACAGCTTAGGCCATGGCTACAATTTGGCTTCTAGAAAACAACAAAGTGCAAAGACTTCTCATCTTCTCTTTGTCAGTGATTTAAAACTTTATAGCTCATCAGATGAGGAACTGAAAGCACAAATGCAAGTTATCAAAACTTTTTCAGATGATATAAGAATGTCATTTGGTCTTGATAAATGTGCAAAAGCAACCTTTAAAGCAGGAAAACTGCAGCACCAGGAAAACATCAGTTTGAGACAAGAATGTAATATAAAAAAACTTGAGCAAGAGGGAGTGTATAAATATTTGGAAAATGATGAAGGATCAACAATAAAACATGGACAAATGTGAATAAAACTTAGTAAGAAATACTTTAGAAGACTTAAATTAATCCTGAAAATAGTGTTGACATCTAGGAACAAAATCCAAGCCATAAACCAGTTTCCTATTCCTATCCTAACTTACAATTCTGAAGTGATTGATTGGCCCCAAAACATGTTGGATAGATTAGATATTAAAACAAGAAATATGCTTCATGCTTACCAAATAAGTTATGTTAGTTAGTTATCATTTTGTTAGTTATCATTTTGTTGACCGGGAAAGTCCGACTAGGTTCCACAGAGCCTGTTTTCAGCGGAGGCCCGGGGAGAAATGCTCCAGATAAAATTATAAAATTCAGTGTTATATATTCCCCATTCTGAAGGAGGAATGGGCCTCCTTGAAACTGATTACATGCATAGATCTGCAGTATTGGGACTCCTCACATATCTGCTGACCTCACAAGACCCAAACGGTAGACAAAGTTTTGAAACATGAGGAGAATAAATTTAAGATGACTTCTCTGCTTAATCTAGCAGATGCATATCGGCATTAAGCAGGAACGGAAATGAAACCAGAAGCATATAAAAATCAAGCAGCAACTGAATGTGCCAAAGAACAAAAGAAAGAATATAAGCTGAAGCATCAGATGAGAAGGCAAGAAATGTTTAAATTAGATAAATATAAATATAGAAAACTTCTGGAAGAGCCTCATGTTGATCAGGAGTGAATGTAAGAATGGTTCGAATTCAAAGCAAGAGATGAAAGCTTAATATTGGCGGCTCAAGATTGTGGGCTATGTGCACATTAGTTTACAAAGTCCATTGAACATATGGGATAAACAGACAAACGTAGGCTTTATAAAACAGAATTGGAAACAGTTGTACACTTCATTGCTGTGTGTGACATAATGGCAGAAGGACTGTATACTGAAAGGCATAATAAAGTGGCAAGACTGTTGCGCTGGGAATTGTGCAAACATGGTATTGAAGTGGCTGAAAAACATTGGAAACATGAGCCACAAAGCATCACAGAAAATGATGAAGTCTACATCACATGGGATCAGCCATTACCAACAGTTCAAATGATAGGTGCTAGAAAACCAGATATAGTGGTCCATGAAAAGAAGAGAAAAGTAGCACTGACCATTGAAATCACTACACCCAGTGACTACAGTATCTTGCATACAGAGAGATACAAAGTCATAAAATATCAGGATTTGCAGGCAGAATGAGAGCCATGTGGAAGAAAGATACACAGACAGTAGTATGGGGCAATGGGGCTTATAAAAAATAATCTACAATTGTATTTAGATATGTTACCAATCCATGTAAACCTATACGACTTGCAGAGGGAGTCATTACTGGACACATTGCGGGTGCTGTGAAGAGAACTTCTGGCTGACATCAAAGATTGAAACAATACTAATTTCATGAACTTTAATTATGCTTTGACTTAGGAATGGGGTCCATTCCAATCATGGTATTAGAAACCCAAAAGATTTGGAGAAATTTAAAAAGTGGGAAACATAAATTATTTCCACTTGTTGTGAGGTATTTTTCTAAAGAAGAAGGTGAATAGCCTTTTAGACTTCTATGAAGAACCTGATGAATCTGCCCATACTATATCATAGCAGATTTCAAACATTTTGGAAAAGCAGTCCTTATCCTGGAACAGCATTTCAGCATATTGGGCTAATAATGCCAGTGTGACCTATGGGAAGAAATCTGGTGTGCATACCAGATTAAAAGAAAAGTGTCCATCACTCTAGAAGGCTGACTGTGTTGCCCACATCATTCATAATGCAGCCAAAAAAAAAGCTGCAGCACAACTACCTTATGATGTGGAAGTGTTTGTGATGAAACTTTTCAGATGTTTCTCAGGTTCTGTCACAAGGACCAGAGACTTGAAAGGTTTCTTTAAGTTTTGTGGCATAGAATTTGAGAGTCTCTTAAGACATGTGCCAAAAAGGTGGCTGTCACTTCTGCCAGGCATTGGAAGAATATTGAAAAATCTTCCATCTTCCAGTGCTCCAGTCATATTTCCTCTCCTAGGGAGAAGAGGAAACCTTCCCAGAAAATATGGCAGTAGTTTTCAGCCAATGAGCATGGTGAAAAGGCATTTTCTGCACTGCTCCAGTACTATTAGCACTTTTCAGTGTTGTTCTCATGGATTTCAATGAATATATAACTACATTAGAAAACACAGCAGTTACTGCCATGGAAACATTTTCTGTAATGGTCTCACTCAAGGGAAAACTGCAGGCAAGAGATGAAGATGCTTTCTTTGAAAGAAAATATATGGCACTTATGAACACATTAGACAGCACTTCTTTTAACAAACTGAAGAGAGACATCATTGTGTTCTTGGAGATAGCAATTAGCTACTTAGAACAGTGGTCTGATTATAGTGAAAACAACTGCTTGTCACCCTGTCTAAGTTATCTTTAACTGACCCCTTTGCTTTCACTGCCCAGGACTATTTAACAATCAAGCCCTTTCACCAACAATTATGTACCACAAGCTTATCTCCAGGAGAAAAGTGTCTGAACCTCTTCAGAGAAGGGATGGAGCTGATTGCACTATATCCGGTGATTGCTAGGGTATTATCTATACCAACATCAAATGCAGTTGCGGAGACAGTTTTTTCTTTGGTGAAAAATAAATGGACAGATGTGGGAAACTGATGTAGTGTGGGCTTGTTAAAGGCTGTGATGCTTGTAAATTAATGGATGAAATGTAGTGACTTTTATTTAAATATTGTATCAAACTGGGCCCTTCTACAGGCCATAAAATCAAATGCAAAATACATATTTAAAAAGAAGTGTTTTAACCCGGATTTATTGGCCATTTAGAAGCAGGACGGCAGCATGCCATGCATAATAATGAGGCACGCTGCCTGAGTTCCTAGGCTTACACGGAGCATGTAAGAGTGCAGGGGTCGTGTCTGAGAGCAGAGCTCTCAGAATATGCACAAACCCACAATGAAGAACAGCAGAAAGGGGTAAGAAATGAATGAGACCACTCATAGGTGTCCGCATATCCCCAACAGTCCCACTTGTGTACAACAGCAAAAGTATACATAAATCAAAAGAACAAACCCTTTTTTTTTTTTTAAATCAGATTAAAGCTAACCATAGGTGTGCGGGTGTGCCCATTGCTTAGCTATGGTGAATGCAGCTCAAATGACTGAAGAGGATATCACGGAAGATATATGCAAATGAAACAGCGGAGCAGTAGTGTAGTGGGCAGAGCATTCACTTTATGAGCAGGCATTCCCAGTTCAAGTCTCACTGCAGCAGATTCCATTTACCATGGCAAAGCATGTTATGAGTAATATTTATGTTGCATAACCCACTAAATAACATATTTTTATGAACTGGAGTTCTGTAGTAAATGCACATGCGAGGCGTCAGTTTCATAATGACTAAGGCACTCGTAAGCAAGTTTACGCACAAATAATCAGTAGTAAGCATATTTAAGCACTAGTAAGCGGGCTTAAGCCCGTTTGCATGGTGCTAAGCAATGTCTACACTGGTTAAGCAATTCTGAAGCTAACTCTCATTAAGCAGATGTAACTGCAGGTTAGCAGTGCTTACCATTGTGCAAACATGCTTACAAATGCTCAAAAGTGCCTCAATCACTCTGTATCCAATGGCCCTTGTTCTGCCCATCAACAAAATAAACAGCCATGCAGGTCTTGAACACAGGATCCTATACACCGTAGTCATAGTAGTTAACCACCAAGCCATCACAGAAGTACAAAAGAATGAGGTATCAGCAAACAAGTCCTCACCATCGTAAAACCAAACTGAACCTGTGAAAGGAATCAGTATACAGTCATATGTTCTATAACCCACTACATAACATAAATATGTGAACCGGAGTACAGCAGTAAGGCCAGAAGTCAGGTACAATTGTAAAAGAGTGTTGAAGTCCCCAGTAAAGCACAAGGACCCCACAGAGTGTACGTACACATTAATCATGGATACCAGGCAGCTATATAAGATATAATGAATAAGAAATCAATGCCAAAAAGGAAATATAATGCAAAGTCTAATGTAAGCAACACTAAGCATTGCACAGGCCAGCATAGGAGGTGTAAGGAATGTGTAGACCAGCTAACTGATTGTGTCCAGTGGTATATTCCTTTAAACAATGTCAACCTTAGATAAGCAGGTTTGCCCATAGCTTAGCCTTTTCAAAACCGGCCAGTCACAGAAATGTGCAGGAAATTGGCCCTACTTAAACCCAAGAGGCGGGAATACATCTCATAACTAGTTGTAGCTTCCCCTTGCAGACACTATGGCAGTAAAGGGAGAAGGTGTGTGCTTTTGGGCACAGTGCTGGTGCAACTAGGAGTCCAAAGTCATGGCAGGACTCCTTGTCAAAGACCATGATCAGAGACTGCTGCAGGGCCAGTACCAGGGCTCCCAATATAAGGCAAAGGCCTGGGACTGTCTCACCCATAACCTCATCAGTGCCACTGGCATACCCAGAACTGGTGAGCAGGTCAGGCACCACTATGCCGACCTGAAGCGGCATACGTGGGACCTCTTGGAGGAGAGGCTCCAAGATGCTAGAGCAAGTGTAATACCCCGACAAAACAGGTCTAACTGCTGGACTGCATGTGTCTATTCTGGTATCATATGGTAATGTAAATTTGCAAAGTAGAATATTCTCTATCTGTAAAGCCTAGCACTTGCTCCTACAGTACTTATCACCTTGATACAGCACTCTTGTTATAGATAGTACCCCAAAAAGGCTAACCCCATTTCTCGGTCACCCACATCCCCCGGAATCTCTTTTTAAGTTTTATATCTATTCCTTCTAGCATGTTGAGGGATCAGTTGCTAGTGTCCTCTCCTGCTCAGCTGGTGAACCTGGGAATATTGAGGCAATGTTACAATTGCCTCATGTACACAGACAACCCTCTCCTCCTCCCACAAAACACAAATACATGCGAGAGATGCAACTATACGGCCAAACTGGAGGCTGAGCTCTCTCAACATAGGACTGGCAAGACCAGACAGGAGGAGAAGGTAACCACACACACTATAGACCCAGTCTCACATAGTATCATCACAACCTCAACTCATACACATAAACACACAAAGACATACTCGGAGGCTCTGATCAAAAATCTACCAAAACAGCAGAGGCCACCAAAGCAGACAACCAAACAACTACCACCTCACAACACAACACCTGCAACACATAGACCTCACAGTCAGAGTGTCAAACAGTCACAGCCCTTAAGGCCAAACACAATGCCTGACACACTAGTCATTGGTGACTCCATAGTCAGACACACTGACGTCCCGCTCACCAGACTGAGTAAGGAGAAGGTCACAGTAAGCTGCCTGTCGGGCGCTAGAATCTGCCACATAACGCAAGCACTCAGGTCTCTCAACAGCAGGTACAAGTACGACTCAGTCATTGTCCACGCTGGTGTAAACGACCTGAGACATACCTCCTTGGACTACATGAAAAGAGACATTGAGGAGCTCTCTGATTATGTAGCCCAAGCAGGTATGACCCTGACCTTGAGCAGTATCCTACCTTCACCAAGAATGATGCCACAATACAGAGATAAGATGATCAGCTTTAACAATTGGCTTAAACTCTGGTGTCATTCAAAGGGGATCCAATGTCTGTCTGCCTGGGATGACATGCTGGACAAGCCACGCTGCTTGAGGGACGGCTTGCACCTGTCACCCCTGGGATTCTGGATATTGGCAAAGGCTCTTGCCACCCCCATAATGCCTTTTTTAGGCAAGGCTCAAATTCTAAACCTACCACCCTAGAACACAATAAAGGAAAATAAAAACTAAGGGTAATGCTGCTCAACGCCAGAAGTCTCAATCTCAAAATGCACGCACTCGAGGCCCTTCTCAGGATGGAGAACATCGATGTCTGTGCTGTGACAGAAACCTGGTTCAAGGCTCCTGAGAGCACCCCAGCACTATCAGGTTTTACCTCATATCAAGCGTTCCGGCCCCAAAATCCGGACAATACCAAGAAAGGAGGGGGGGTATCCATATTCATCAAGGACACCCACACCTCAAGATTGGTGGCAACGCATGATGCATCGGAGACCATCCAGGTGCAATTAACCATAGGCAAGACTGCTCTGCAATTTGTAGCATGTTACAGGCCACCCTCGCAAACTCAGGAACCTCACAAGGCTTTCCTGAAAACACTGGAGGGGATAAATGTATCACCGAACACCATCATACTAGGTGACTTCAATTACCCTAATATAGACTGGGAACACTACTCAAGCCCAAACACTCTAGCCCAAAATTTCCTGGAATTCATAAACTCAAATGCCATGGAACAACTAGTCACCATCCCCACAAGAGGAGAAAACATACTTGATCTCATCATCACGAACATGGGAGCACAATGTTCAACACCGGAAGTATACCCCTCACTGGTGAGATCAGATCACAAACTAATCTCGTTGGTGGTCCTCATCCCACCCCCACCTGAAATAAAAAAGACCACAGTAAAGAACTTCTCGAAAGCCAACTTCACACTTCTAAAGACTAGTGTGGTCTCCTTTAAGGCCCCCGAGCCTGCGGTAAACATTGCTCAAGCCACTGAATCACTTACAAATGCCTTCTACCAGCACCTGCAGGACTGCATGGATCAGGCAATCCCAAGCAAAACAAAGACTCTTTGTACCAAAGGCAAGCGTCCAGTCTGGTGGACCCCAGCCATAAACAAACTCTACAACAAAAGGAGGAAGCTACTACAAGATAGAGCAAAATCCTTAAAAGGTAAGACACCTTTGCTCACTATAAGTAAAAAAGCTAAGAGCTCTCATAAAATCATCCAAAGCAAATTTTGAGAGAAAAATAGCTAAGGACTCAAAAGACAATCATAAGGCCTTCTTTAGCTATGTTAGAAACCTGGGAGGAAACTCCCAGATATGCTCAGAATTAGTTCAAAATGATGTGAAGATTACTGATCCTACAGACATTGCCAACATACTGGCTGACAGGTTCAGTGCAAACTTCTCCCCCCCTCCCCCCCAAAAGGAGAAATATCTATACCTAACGATTGTATCCCCCCAAACATCTCTAATGCCCAGGTGAGAACTGCTCTCTCCAAGGCAAAAAACACAGCATCCATGGGACCTGATGGTGTCCCCAGCTGTGTGCTCCACGAACTCAATGATGAATTAAACCCGCAGTTAGGACAGCTGTTTAATCTTAGTGTCACCTCCAGATACATACCTAGGGAGTGGCGCACAGCAACTGTGGTCCCACTTCACAAAGGCGGTGCCTCCACCGACCCTGGAAATTACCGTCCCATTAGCTTGACAAGCCTTATCTGCAAAGCAATGGAGAGGATCATAATGGATCTCATAAATAAAGACATAGGGAATTTGCAGACCTTGGATCCAACTCAGTTTGGCTTTGTCAAAGGCAGATCATGCCTTTTAAACTTGGTTGACTTTTTCGAAACAGTCACCAAGGCCATTGATGTGGGAAAGGCAGTCCATACAGCCTACCTCGACCTGGCGAAGGCCTTCGATACAATACCCCACTCGGGTATCATCGAAAAACTCAGCTTAAATGTAAACACATACATCACAAGATGGGTTGCAAACTGGCTGAGTGACAGAACCCACAGGGTCAGAGTTGCTGGCGCCATGTCAGACTCAAAGCCTGTCACAAGTGGTGTCCCACAGGGCTCAGTCCTGGGCCCACTCTTGTTTGGCATCTACTTTTCCGAAGTACAAGCAAACACAGGAGGGTTATGGCTGACAAAGTTTGCAGATGACTGCAAACTGGGCGCCATAGTCGAAACATATCTGACACAGATATCCTTCAGAAGGGTCTCACAGAAACAGATAACTGGTGCCAGAGCCATGGCCTAAAGTTAAATGCCAAGAAATGCATAGTCATACCCTTCGGGAAAAACAAGGTTACCCCTAGCTACCATATAGGTGGCAATCCACTGAGCACAGAAGAAGTTATCAGGGATCTGGGGACCCAGGTTGACAGTAGCCTTTCATTCGACACTCATATTGCTAAAGTAGTTAGAAAGACCTTCTACATTGCCCACCTTATCACGAAGGGATTCACATCTAGATCAAGGGAGGTCATAGTCTCCCTATACTCATCACTCATCAGACCAATAATTGAGTACAATGCCCCATTCGGAATGTATCTGATCCGACACTTGCAGCAGCTGGAGAGGCCACAAAAGTTCCTCACCAAAAGGATAAAGGGTCTCAAAAATCTATCTTATGCTGCCCAACTGAAAGAACTCCAGCTCTATTCAGTCGCCATTGCTCAGAGGTGACCTGTGCCTGACATACAAGGCCATGTCAAACCCAGATTTGATGAACTTGCTTCACCTCAAAAATCTAGATCCTCAGAGCCACAAGGCGGGAGACTTAAACCTCGACACGGTTATTAATAGGACATGCTGGAGGGATAGATTCATCACCCAAAGACTCCATATGCTGTGGAACAAAATCCCGGTATATGTGAGGCAGAGCACCTCGCTGGCCATGTTCAAGAGGAATCTTGACCAATGGATGGGAGATCGCAGATATACCCCAGGGATTACCTCAGTGTCACTGCTCGACAGAGGCACAGCAAAATAATGGGCATAGTTTCTCCAAACTAAAGGGGTGGCGTAAGCCACAAAACTATGGGCTAGGCTTGTAAATGCCCTCGGGCAGATAGCCTAGTATGAACCTATGAACCTATGAACCTACTGTTGTATTAAGCACTATTACCCACAATGTGCACCATAAATTGAATGTGTAGGAATGCCTGTATATGACAGGTGTAATCCCCAGAGGCCAATTAGTACAACTGAGAGACACATAGACAATAAACAGGGAAAATGCAGACAACAAAAACTGAATAGCACATGCAACTTATATGTGAACTGTAGTTTTTGTAGCACACACAGCCACGGTTCAAATCCTGCAAGTGGTAGTAGTCTGCATACAAAATCATACCCTGCAACTGTACAGATATGTCCAGAATGTCCAGTAAAGTGGCCCATATCTGTTGCCTATCAACCTGTCCCCCTTGGAAATCAGTGGGATGATCCCAGATGTATAGGCAGCAAACAGGAAATACAACTGATTGGCACACATCTATAAGAACAAAGCTGGCACACTAGCAACTCCACAATACCTTATGTGACTAAGAAGCCACTTATATCCCATTTACAGCCCAACTTGTCAAGCTGTGGTCAGAGTGTGTACAATAACAGAGTGTGATGTATGTGCATAATAGTAATCTGGTACTGTGTGTGAGAACATTTAGTAATGCAAATAAACATTCCTCCCACTGGTCTGTCAGATACCAACAGTGTGCTGAGAAATACAAGAATGATACCCAGTACTGGTACTGTTTAACTTGGTATTGTATGGCATTGCGACTGATGCAGTTTATCTGAATAATGAGGTATTCACTGTCACCTACACTGTCCTACAGCATATAACTGTCTAGGAAATCTGTATACAACTGTTGTAATACAAGGTCAGAATGCAAAACCACAGGGGATTAATAAGACAGAAGGCAGATAGGAGATATACAGCAATATCTATATAGCAAACACAACTATGATGGACAGTGTTTAGGTTGTAGCAGACACAGCCATGGTCTGAATCCTGGGAGTGGAATTAGGCTGCATACAGAATCATACCCCATAACTGTACAGATGAGGCCAGAATGTCCAGTATATGGGTCCATATCTGCTGCGTGTCCCCCTGTCCCCCTGTTAAGTTTGTGGGATTATCCCAGATGTTTAGCCAGCAAACAGGGAATACAAGTGATTGTCAAACATCTATGAGAACACATCTGTCACTGTAGCAACCCCTGAAACTGCTAGGAGAGTATTGTTACAAGTATGTCCTATCTACATCCCCATGTTGTCAAGCTGTGACCACAGTGTGCACAGTAACAGAGTGAGATGTATGCGCATAATACTAATGTGTAATTCAGAACTTTGTGTGGCAACAGTCAGGTAGTGCTAACAAACATTGCTCCCACAGGTATGTCGGATACGAACACTGTGCTGAGAAATACAGACCATTATAACCTGTACTGGTACTGTTCACTCTAGTATTGTAGGGAATTGTGAGTGTTGCAGTTTCTCTGAATAATAAAGTATCACTGATCACTGTCAGCCACACTGTGCTACATAATATAACTGTGTAGGAAAGCATATATATGTGTGTGTCAGTTCACTAAAGGTGGAAGAGGGCAATATTCTAGATATGCCCCACCACACCAGCATGTGGTCAACACATGGCCAGAGTCTGTGCAGAAAGAGTTGGATAGCTATGTGCACAACATCAACCTGGAATCTGTGAGTATGTGTAGAAACAGTTAGTGTTAGCCAACATTCCCTCCACAGGTATACCAGGTAAGAGGTGTTTACTGCAGGTAAAACCAGTTCATGTGTAATGATGACGACAGCCATATCACTGTCCAAACTAAGGCTATAGGGTAGTGTAGTAAGACTTGTAAGGTACAGATAACAGCATTGACTAGTAGAGTAATGTGGACTACAGGAATATATTAGTTGTTAATTGACATCTTTCTCTCCCCCACACCATATCTCCAACAATAATCAACATACCCACCCCAACTGGTATGTAATGACACATATGTTCTGATAATGTCCAATTGTTTGATAAATATTTTAATATTTCCCATGCATGTGCTATATTGAATTATTCCAACATTGGTGGCATGCTGCCATCAATGTACCTGCATGCTGTTCTTATTACCACCACTGTGCTCCTATATATGCATGTGTTCTATTTGCTAGGCAGCTGTTCCGTATCCGGTGTCTGGGTTAATGAGAATATCTATGCATGCTGTTATATCTAACCCTGGAATGTGTTGACTATTACTAACCCACATATGATGATGAAATCTAAATACTTAGGAAGGCCGATCCCAGCAGACCCACCTGTCCCACCTCAACTGGCCGTGGTACCGGGCACTAGCATGTCTGGGGCCCAAATCGGGACCTCCCTGTCTGTTGGTCCTACACCACCTTTGGGTGGAACCTCCTCAGGGGATGGGGCTCACCCCCCCCGGGATTGGGCATGGACAGGCACCTGCCACCCATTGCCAGGTCAGGGTATTGGTGTGTAGAGAGATCAGACAGCAGTTTGGTGATCTTCTACACCAATTCGAGGGCAGAATGTCATGATTAGAGAGTCAGCCTGGCTATGTGACTCAGCCCCCAGCACAGCCACCTTCAGGGCTGTGAAGGTGCAGTGGTGACTGTCCATGGGTGGGGCCCTCAGTCCCACTGTTTTCACTAGGGGGCTTCTGGGCTTCTGATTTCTCAACACCCCTCCCCATCAAGGTGTTTACCCTCTACATGTGTCATACACCACCCCTGTATGTGCCTTATTTGTCTTGTCTGTTAACCTATCAAACCTACCTCCCCAAATATACCTACTACCCCTCCTCAACATCGCACTCTCACCTGAAAAAAAAAAGGGCAATCAAAGCCATCAAGTAATACAATAGTAAAGACAGACTGGCCCACAGCATAGCAAACAATCAACGGTAAGTAATACCAAACAATCAACGGTAAGTAATACCAAACACTCAATGGTAAGTAATACCAAACAATCAACGGTAAGTAATGCCCAAACAATCAACGGTAAGTAATGCCCAAACAATCAACGGTAAGTCATGCCCAAACAATCAACGGTAAGTAATGCCCAAACAATCAACGGTAAGTAATGCCCAAACAATCAACGGTAAGTAATGCCCAAACAATCAACGGTAAGTAATGCCCAAACAATCAACGGTAAGTAATGCAGGTGTATAGTTCAGCAGCCTCTATCTACACTCTGTAGACAATTCCTAGGGGGTAAAGACCTCAGTTGACACAATGGGATATAACTGTAACATAACAAGGCACAGCTGACACCATCATAAGCACACTGACAAATAGACCAGGCTGTATGGCAGGAGGCAGTAGGCCTGCATTTAACCAAGGTGGATTGTATGGTAATGTACATCCATATACCTTAAGGCAGCTCACCCCTGATGATCTTCAGGACTTTAGGCTTTCAGGATTCTGTAGCCTTCCATATACATATATATAAATATATATATATATATATATATATAGATATATATACATAGATATACTTATATGTATATACAGATGTATGTATATATAGCTATATATGTATGCACATCCTATGTGTACAGATATGCCTAGTTATGATGGTATATGGTGGTCACCCCCTCATTGGTTAGGTCTGACGATAAGCTAATCACCCTTGATATCCACATCCCACCCCCACCCCCCAGTAAGGAAACCTCTGTAAAAAACTTCTCCAAACCCAACTTCATGCTACTCAAGTCAGAAGTGACAAACTTCATGACACCCATGCACACGGGAGCTGAAAGTTTGACTGCTGAATCCTACACTAAGGCACTGTACGAGCACATCCACTCGTGCATGAATCATGCCATCCCAAATAGAACCAAGATGCTCTCCTCCAAAAAAGGAAGCCAATCTGGTGGTCCCCTGCCATAAACAAACTATACAATATAAGAAAGAAACTGTAGAAAAGAGGAAAATCCCAGGATGTAAAAAACTCCCTTACCAGCCTCAGTAAGAAGCTGAGATCCCTCATAAAATCCTCCAAAGCAAGTTACAAAAATAAAATTGCTAAAGATTCCAAAGACAACCACAAAGCATTATATAGTTATGTTAAGAATCTAAATGGCAATGCTCAGATCTGCTCTGAGCTACAACAGAATGGAATTAAATATACTGACCCCAAGGATATTGCCAATATCCTGGCAGATCGATTTAGTGCCAACTTCACCCCCCTCTCACCCATTACAGGGCCCACCTCAATACCAAAAATGAACTGGCACCTCACCTAAGTGTAATGTTTAATCATAGCCTCACTTCAGGCTTCATGCCAACTGAGAGGTGCACAGCTACAGTTATCCCACTCCACAAAGGGGGATCTACCTTGGATCCCGGGAACTGCAGTCCCATCAGTCTGACAAGCCTGATCTGCAAGGGTATTGAATGCATTATCATGGAACTACAAAGACATTGGCAACCTTCAAACACTAGACCCCACCCAGTTTGGGTATGTGAAGGGCCGATCTTGTCTCCTGAACCTGATTGACTTCTTTGAATCAGTCCCACAGCTGTGGATGAGGGTAAAAAGGTCCACACAGCCTATCTGGATCTCGCCAAGGCCTTTAACAACATCCCCCACTCTGGAATCATAGATAAACTTACAATGCTGGGCATAAATCCCTACATCACTCGATGGGTTGCCAACTGGCTTACGGACAGAACCCAGACGGTAAAAGTAGCTGACTCCAAATCCAGCTCCAGACAAGTAACAAGTGGAGTACCTCAGGGTTCAGTCCTGGGACCACTCGTGTTTAGCATCTACTTCTCTGAAGTACAGGCTAGCACTAAGGGACTCCGGCTAATAAAGTTTGCAGATGACTGCAAACTGGGAGCCATTATTGAATCCCCAAATGATGTGGATATTCTATAAAAGGGCCTTACAGAAACAGATACTTGGTGCCAGAGCCATGGGCTCAAGCTTAATGCCAATAAATGTATAGTTATCCCCCTTGGGAAAAACCATGTACCCATGAATTACCACATAGGTGGCAGTACACTATATACCGAAAGTGAGATGAGAGACTTAGGGACACAGGTAGACATTGGCCTCACCTTCGATAACGACATTGCCACAACAGTCAGGAAATCCTTCTATGTGGCACACCTCATCACTAAGGGCTTTTCATCCAGAAAAAAGGAGGTCATTGCCCCACTGTACTCATCCCTCATTAGACCCATTATAGAGTACAACACCCCGTTTGGTATGTATCTCACAAGACATCTGCAACAGCTGGAAAGGCCACAGAAATACTTCACTAAAAGAATCACAGGCCTAAAGCAGATGCCCTATGCTGACCATCTAAAAAACTCCAGATATACTCTGTGGCATATCATCTACTCAGAGGTGATCTCTGCTTAATATACAAGGCCATGTCAAAGCCTGAGCTGTTGGACATGCTCCACTTAAATAAATCCCAACCCCTCAGAGCCACATGCTCCAGGGATCTAAATCTTGTCATCATAATGAACAAAACATGCTGGAGGGATAGGTTCCTGACCCAGAGACTCCCCATACTCTGGAATAGACTGCTCATACATGTCAAGCAGAGCATCTCCTTGGCCCTCTTCAAAAGGAACCTTGACAATTGGATGGGAGATAGGAAATTCACCTCGGGGATCACGTCAGTCACCCTGCTAGACAGGGGTCGAGGGAAGTAAATATTGTGGGAAGAAATATCCAGAAAATTGTTTTGGCTAGGCTTGTATAGGCCCTAAGGCCAATAGCCTAGTACCAACCTATGAACCTATGAACCTATATGTAGATATCAATAACTATATGTGCATACATATCAATTCTGATATACCTACTACTGTCAAAAATATATGTAGATATCCATACGTATATGTGCATATGTATCTCTATCTGTATATGTGTAGACATATATTGCTATGTATATGTATATATATGGGTGTTTATTTGTATATCTCTGTACATATACATATCCATCTATGTATGTCGATATGTATATCAACTCCCACTCTAATATCACCAACCCCATCCAACCACTACCTTTCTTTCCACTCCACTAACTACCTTGATTATAGCAAGTTCAGATGCTCATAAGCCTAGTACTTATTATACAGCAGGAACTTCTTATTGTAACATTTGTTAATGTCTGTTATGTACTTCGCAGATAAAGATTCTAGTCGTCTACTGATGTACTATGTTCTTCATCTGTAAATATGTTTTGTAATTAATTGCTATGTTAATCAAATTGTTAATCGCTATGTAATACAATGTTACTACTGTCTGTTTATTTTAACTGTGGAGCTTTTCTCCCCGGGCCTCCGCTGAAAATGGACCTATGTCCAGTCGGACACTCCTGGTCAACAAATGTAAATAAATAAATAAATAATAAATAAATAAATATCTGAAAAAGTATATGTACATATATCATCACCATATGTCCTGAACATGGAGTGTAGCCCTACTTCAGCCCCTGTAGACCCAACTTTGTAGTTCAAGGGGATGTCAGGTATGTATATCAGGTATACTCGTAGAGTATTGCTACTGTAATAGGGATTGTCTTCACAGACATGGTGTGTGTGGGAGGTCACATCTGCTTTTAACGTGTGCGCCATTGGCTACTGACAGACATCCTAAGGATGTCATAGTATAGTACCACTGCTAGCACGTAATGCTCCTGTGGACTACAGCAGAGATAATGGCCAATATATGTGAACAGTCTGACACACTCTGGACAGTCCAGAGGCATACACATAACCCCTTAGTGCAAGACATGTGGACCAGTCCTGACAATGTGGATGTTAACAGCCATGTAGATGGGTATAATACATAACTACTGGTATAAATTTGCCCACATAGGTTATGCATTCACATATCCCTGTCTGTCCTGCCAAATAATAACTGCTGGTAAGGGAGTGCCATGGACACATACCACACACTAGATATTGACATACATCTATACTGCATCCCACTGCTCTGTCTGACATACCTGACTGTTATGGTGGCCCAGCAGCAGTACATCTGGCAAGTAACTGGACATTACATCTCATTGGGTAAGTACACTAAGCTGCTAGGCATGTAACAAAGCACTGGGCAGGCTACAGGCAGACCGGCTCAAAACTAGCCTACATTTCCTATGGGGAAATGCACATGTACCTGCACATAGATAACAGGCTCTGCAAGCATGCCACAGCACAGAGTAACATACACCTGTGTGTAAGTGCATCACCACAACCAATGTGAACACAGCCACAGCTATATGTGGCATGCTAGCATATTATTATAGTCCATATATTGTAATAATATGCTGGCATATTATTAGTATATGGACTATCTGTTCAACACCAACCTCATATGTGCCACCCACACACTCACCCTACATATACTGGGCCACTATACAGTGTGGTCCGCTGCCTGTCTGTGGTATGGGACATGTGCGTGTATGGCTCTACAATCATGTAAGCCAATAGTGTAATCTACAGTGGAGCAACATGTAACATCAGATAGAACAGGACCAAGAACAATTACATCGACCACAGTCTTAAGATAGGCCAAGGTACATATTAACAATACACACACTTCTGACAATCACCATAAGTACACAGGCCTCAGTACTGTACACACAACCACAGAATGTCCAGGTTATGTCATCTAATATAACCTCTACTATACATTACATGTGTAGCAGTCTGATATCTCACTGGCTTGTTAAAAGATATGATGTCAGCAATTATGGTGTACAGTACATATGCACCCCTTACTGCATGACATATGTACAAAGGTTGTCAGGGTTGTGGCCGGAGGCACATACACAGGGCCAATATTGACATGCTACCGTGATAACATCACACATTTACTGTTGTAACAGGGTTTGTTGCACCATATGTCCTATGACGGATATGAAGTCAGTAACTCTAACTGCTGTCACCATCTACAGACTGCAATCCTCACGCTACCTTCTGCAGTTCACAGATAGGTGCTCTGTGGGTAACACCTGAAACAAAAGGCACCACACACTGGCCATTCTGCAGATGACCCTACAGATGGGTGTTCCCTCATAAACATAGCACTGACATGGCAGGTATGTAAACATGTAGGACAGCCATATCCACACACACCCTGTTAAACCAATAGTACTCCAAATGTAGTATAGCAGCACTTACAGTCTGTATTCAGGTCAGGCATATGCCACTCCTGTGTGTTGGCCTGTTTCCACAGTGTATGTTGTTAGAGGTAAACCCAAGCCATCTGAGATACTGTTTGCCAATCAACAGATCGAGTTCCTGCTCACAGTGAATGAAAGGCCCAACACCAACAAGATGTTCCTAGATACTGGTGTGTGTTTCCATGCAATTGGCTATGGGAATGTTACCACAGCTGTTCCACATGCAATCAGCTAGAGGAGGGCTGCAATTAGTGGAGAGACCATCAGCTGATCCTGAGCATCACTTAAAATACACATGCTGCTGCCTATGCAAAGCAGGTGTAAGTCTCCACATCCACCAAAAAGGGAGTATGAGAGGCAGACACAGGCACAGAAAAGCCAGGGGCGGGTGGGAGAGTAAAACTTATGCATGTTTGTGTCACACACCTACCAGGACAAGGAATCAAACCCCCAGTGACTATGGAGTGCTATCACATGTCCATGCAGTTATTGGATGCACCACATGGGTTACATGCTGGGGAGCCATCAGAATGTATATGTGATGGTGAGTGGCATCTACAACAGGGATATGGTAGCTGTGTGATACGTGTTGCACATGGGTCTGCTCGCATGAACAGGTATCAATGTCAACGCAGCCACAGTCTCAAAGGGATGCACACACATTGCTACACTTGGCAGGGCCAGGAATACAACTCATCTCTAGTGGGATTGCCACAACACAGTACTGTGCAGGTATCACATGCACCACAAGGATCATATGGAACTTATATGTGCAAAGGGTATGTGGAGGTGTCTGACATCAGACATAATGCTTCAGTGTGCCAATGGGGGTTGTAGTGAGTGTGAATGTGGTCATATGCATCATACACCACACACAGAGACACGGGTGCCAGTACTGACATCATGGGTGCACTGCTTCATGGGTGTGTTGTAGTTGATGGTGCCAGACAGCTATACAACTCTAGGTGATGGGTATACATTGGCATCAGGCCACATGTTGATGGTCTCCATTGTGGCTCAGGGGTGTAGTGTCTGAAGTTGCCCACACAGGTGAGTATTGCATTCACCATCCAGTCACCTGAGTGACTATTGCATGTGGCCAATGCTGTGCATTGCTTGCTATGTAGGTGTTCCTTCATCCATGATATGGACAGTGTCTGGGATGTGCATACCAACCACATGCATGTACATTTGGAACTGTACCTGGGGTGTCTGGCCCATGTTGTGTACACAGATCGTTATCATCAGATGTGCCAGTCCTGGCCTCATGTGGTGGGAACTGTTAATGAACAGCAGGCTGGCCCTGCACCTACATTGATAGTACAACACTGGTATTCGCTAGTGTCAGTGGCATCTTTCCATACAGGGCTTCTACATGCCCATTGGACTGATGGACAGGGTGCTATGCCCTCTGTAGCCCACTGCAATCCCACCCTGGTTACTATCAGTGGGCAATATGCAGGGTACTACCGACATATTTTAATCGGAGTTGCTGGCTACTGAGACTTGACTGCATATATCAACTGGACACAAGCTGATTTAAGTATACTTTTTTCTGCACTTATTTAAGATTTGATTCAGTAAATATTGTATGTCTTTGATTCAGTAAATATTGTGTGTCTTTGTCTATCTGCATTTAGTTGCCTGAAATGTGAAAAAATGTAGCCATCTGGGCTCATTAAAAGTTGTTAGACTGCTTTGAAATTCCTGTGTTAGTGTTAGCTTGGGGGGTTCTGCTTGCATTAAAATCTGTGTTGGTTACATTTCTAGTAATCATTTTAATCTGAGTTGCTGGCTACTGAGACTTGTCTGCATATATCAACTAGACACAAGCTGATTTAAGTATACTTTTCTCTGCACTTATTTAAGATTTGATTCAGTAAATATTGTATGTCTTTGATTCAGTAAATATTGTGTGTCTTTGTCTATCTGCATTTAGTTGCCTGAAATGTGAAAAAATGTAGCCATCTGGGCTCATTAAAAGTTGTTAGACTGCTTTGAAATTCCTGTGTTAGTGTTAGCTTGGGGGGTTCTGCTTGCATTAAAATCTGTGTTGGTTACATTTCTAGTAATCATTTTAATCTGAGTTGCTGGCTACTGAGACTTGTCTGCATATATCAACTAGACACAAGCTGATTTAAGTATACTTTTCTCTGCACTTACTTAAGATTTGATTCAGTAAATATTGTGTGTCTTTGATTCAGTAAATATTGTGTGTCTCTGTCTATCTGCAGTTAGCTGCCTGAAGTGTGAAAAAGTGTAGCCATCTGGTCTTATTGAAAGTTGTTAGACTGCTTTGAAATTCCTGTGTTAGTGTTAGCCTGGAGGGTTCTGTTTGCATTAAAATCTGTGTTGGTTACATTTCTAGTAATCATTTTAATTGGAGTTGCTGGCTACTGAGACTTGTTTGCATATACCAACTGGACACAAGCTGATTTAAGTATACTTTTTTCCTGCACTTATTTAAGATTTGATTCAGTAAATAGTGTGTGTCTTTGATTCAGTAAATATTGTGTGTCTCTGTCTGCAGTTAGCTGCCTGAAGTGTGAAAAAGTGTAGCCATCTGGGCTCATTGAAAGTTGTTAGACTGCTTTGAAATTCCTGTGTTAGTGTTAGCATGGGGGGGGGGTTCTGCTTGCATTAATATCTGTGCTGGCTACATTTCTAGTAATCATTTTAATTGGAGTTGCTGGCTACTGAGACTTGTCTGCATATATCAACTGGACACAAGCTGATTTAAGTATACTTTTCTCTGCACTTATTTAAGATTTGATTAAGTAAATATGGTGTGGCTTTGATTCAGTAAATACTGTGTGTCTCTGTCTATCTGCATTTATTCCCCCACCCCCTCTCCCTGTTTCCTGTTGTGGTGTTAATCTTGGTGGCTTAGGAATTGCCTGCCTCTACTGTAAATCTGTTTTTGCACACTCTTCTTGGACCCATCTCATTTGCTCACTCAACTGAGTACAGTGAGGTCATATTTTGATTTCAGATACTCCTACCAGTCCCATCTCCTCTGCTGTGTATAGAAAGAGCACTTGGGAAGGACATTCCCCTATAGTATCTTAATCTACTCTGTTTCCTCCCTCTACAAAAAAAAAAAATCCACTTCATCTGCCTTACTGTATTTGTGTTTCTTCCTACATTATTACCTTATTTTGCTTTTGCCTCTTCTTAAAAGTACTCAGTTGAATTTATTCTACTGCCTTTATTACTGCTTGTTAGTAGCCTAATTAAATTGTAACTGTTGTTCTAAGGCCTTTGGGTTAAGCACTTGGGCTTCAAACAGTTGTTTTACATTAAAAAGGTTTGTGGTCTGCACTCTTGTGGGAGGAGAGGCTAGATTCTGCCCTTCTGAGCTGGGAATTTCTGGTTAAAGGCTTATTTGCGCATGCTTAATTGGATTGTTTCTTTATGAAATCGGTACGTCTTGCTTGCTGTAGCATAGACTAGATTCAGGCCTGCTGGATCTGTATAACTTGTGCACTGATCTAGGCTGCCTTTTTTGGAGAAGGTTTCTGCAGTTAACACTTGTCTGATTGAAGACAGCTGGAACAGGGCTCAGTTTTGAGCTTTTTAACTGGTTAATTGGGTAAAGTGTTGTTTTGAATGTATCTGCTCTATTTTCTGAAAAATAATATATATATATATATATATATATATATATATATATATATATATATATATATATATACTTGTTTCCCACCTTTCTGAACTAGAATAGTCCAGTTTTCAGGTCACTGCTGAATCCAGGGCTGTGTTAAAAGTTTCTGTGTTGCCCATACCTTACTTGCATAGAAGAAAGTTTCATTGTTCACCTGTGAGAGGGAAGCTTTGAGCAGCCTATCTGTCACTGGAGGAGTGGTTTCAGCCCAGAGGTTAGTAGTTTATTGACCATTTTGGGCTACTTTCTATCTCTTTTACTTCCCTGCTATAAAAACTGCATTTGCACAGTTTCTGCACTTGTATTCCACTCAGCAAGTGCCTTCCAGATGTTCTACAGAGTCTACAGCATCAGAGAGACAAAAGAGAAACTTTGGAGTGATTAAGTGTAATGTTTCTGTTTTTCCTTGCTGTTTTAACTAATTATGCCTAAAATGCCAGTTTTTTAGCGTTTCTGTGGTTTAAAAACTTTATTGCTACATATTGTACTTATTTGCTGCCTGCACTTGAATTAAGTCATTTTTGTGTTTAAATAATATGTTTAATTGTTGTAGGCTACACACTAAAGTGCAATAGCCTTTTCTGTGCATTTAAAGTGTTTTGATTGTATCTGCTCTATTTTCTGAAAAGAAAAAACAAAAAACAAAAAAATACTTGTTTCCCGCCTTTCTGAACTGGTAAAGTCCAGTTTTCATGTTATTGCTGAATCCATGGCTGTGTTACGAGTTTCTGTGTTGCCCATACCTTACTTGGATAGAAGGAAGTTTCTCTGTTCACCTGTGAGAGACGGGAGCTTTGAGCAGCATATCTGTCCCTGGAGGAGTGGTTTCAGCCCAGAAGTTAATAGTTTATTGACCATTTTTGGGCTAATTTTGATTGTATCTGCTCTATTTGCTGAAAATAAAAAAGCAAAAACAATACTCGTTTCCCGCCTTTCTGAACTAGTATAGTCCAGTTTTCATGTTATTGCTGAATCCAGGGCTGTGTTACAAGTTTCTGTGTTGCCCATACCTTACTTGAATAGAAGGAAGTTTCTCTGTTCACCTGTGAGAAAGGGGAGCTTTGAGCAGCCTATCTGTCCCTGGAGGAGTGGTTTCAGCTCAGAAGTTAGTAGTTTATCGGCCATTTTGGGCTAATTTCTATCTCTTTCACTTCCCTGTTATAAAAAATGCAGTTGCGCGGTTTTGCGCACCGAGCAGTGCTGGTTAGCTAGAGTTAAACTATTCTCAGCTCCACGAAGTCTACTCTGCAATTTTTCCCTTGGAACTAGACAAACCTTCAACTTTAGCACTCAAACCATTCATTTCACAGTCAAGCACTTGCCTAAAACTCATAGCAATAACTAATTAACCTTAGCACTAGACCTCCCTATACTGTCCAGAAGGACAAGGCTCTCTATTCGTCCCCACCAGCCAATCAGAAAAACAGCTTACTCTACCTATTTAGGCATGTCCAAAGCACAGTTTCCGGTGTACTCTCCAGTTCAACTGGTGAATCTGGGCATTTTGAGGAAATGTTACAACTGCCTCATGTACACAGACAACCCTCTTCTCCTACTATCAAACACTAATATATGCAAAAGATGCAACTATACAGCCAAACTGGAGGCAAAGCTCTCTCAATCCAAGACTGGAACTGACTGTCAAGCGGAGAAGGGTAAAACTTGCAACACACCACCAGTCTCACATAGACCTAATAAACCAACACTGGCAAATAACACACATGAATACATGAAAACATACTCAGAGGATCTAAATAAAAATCTACAAAAAGCAACAGAGACCACCAAAGCAGACATCCAAGCAACCTCCACACCCCATTGCAAACCATGAAACACATACTTCACATAATCAGTGTGCCACACAATCACAGCCCTTAAGGCAAACTAACATACCCAACACACTAGTAATAGGCGACTCTGTAGCCAGTCACACTGATGTCCCACTAACTAGGCTGGACAAGGAAAAGATTACAGTTAGCTGCCTGTCAGGTTCCAGGATCTGCCACATAGGTTCATAGGTTCATAGGTTCATAGGTTCATAGGTTTATACTAGGCTATCTGCCCTAAGGCATTTATAAGCCTAGCCCAAATTTTTGTGGCTTACGCCACCCCTTATATGCAAAAATACTGTGCCCATTAGTTTGTTGTGCCTCTGTCCAGCAGTGACACAGAGATGATTCCCGGGGTAAACCTACGATCTCCCATCCACAGGTCTAGATTTCTCTTGAACAGAGTCAGCGAGGTGCTCTGCCTCACATGGACCAGGATTTTATTCCACAGCATAGGGAGTCTCTGAGTGATAAATCTATCCCTCCAGCATGTCCTATTTATATGCGTGCTAAGGTTTAAGTTGCTTGGTCTAGTGGTTTTGGTGGATTTGGATTTTTTGAGGTGGAGCATGTCCATTAATTCCGGGTTGGACATGGCCTTGTATGTCAGGCACATGTCACCTCTGAGCAGACGGTATGCGACTGAATAGAGCTGGAGTTTCTTTAATCTGGCAGCATATGACAGATTTTGGAGTCCCTTTATCCTTTTGGTGAGGAACTTTTGGGGTCTCTCCAATTGCTGCAGATGTCGGGTGAGATACATCCCGAATGGGGCATTGTACTCGATCATTGGTCTGATAAGTGAAGAGTACAGGGGAACAATGACCTCACTAGATCTGGATGTGAATCCCTTCATGATCAGGTGGGCAATGTAGAAGGTCTTTCTAACCACTTTAGCAACGTGAGTGTCAAAGAAAGGCCACTCTCAACCTGGGTCCCCAGGTCCCTGATAACCTCTTCTGTGCTTAGTGGATTGCCACCTATATGGTAGCTTGGGGTTACCTTGTTTTCCCAAGGATATGACTATACATTTTTGGCGTTTAACTTCAGGCCATGGCTCTGGCACCAGCTATCTGTTTCCGTGAGTCCCTTCTGAAGGATATCCGTGTCCGATGCACTTTCCACTATGGCCCAGTTTGCAGTCGTCTGCAAACTTTGTCAGCCAAAGTCCTCCCATGTTGGCCTGTACTTCTGAGAAGTAGATGCCAAACAATAGGGGCCAAGGACCGAGCCCTGTGGGACACCACTTCTGACCGTCTTGGTGTCTGACACAGCGCCACCAACTCTAACCCTGTGGGTTCTGTCCTTAAGCCAGTTTGCAACCCATCTTGTGACATATGGGTTTACATTTAAGCTGGTAAGTTTTTCTACAATACCGAGTGGGGTATTGTGTCGAAAGCCTTTGCAAGGTCAAGGTAGGCTGTATGGACTGCCTTTCCTCATCAATGGCCTTGGTGACTGTTTCGAAGAAGTCGACCAAGTTCAAAAGGCATGATCTTCCCTTGACAAAGCCAAACTGGGTCAGGTCCAATGTCTGCAAGTCCCGTATATCTTTGTTTATGAGCTCCATTATGATCCTCTCCATAGCTTTGCAGACTAGACTTGTTAAGCTTATGGGGCAGTAATTACCAGGGTCCGTAGAGGCGCCACCTTTGTGGAGTGGGACCACAGTTGCCGTCGCCACTCCTTGGGCACGTATCCTGTGGTAAGGCTGAGATTAAACAGCTGCCTTATGTGCGGGTTTAATTCCTCATTTAGCTCGTGTAGCACACAGCCGGGGACACCATCCGGTCCCATTGATGCTGTGTTTTTAGCTTTAGAGAGAGCAGCTTTCACCTGCGCATTTGAGATGTCCAGGAGGCTACACTCGGCTGGGATAGTTATCTCTCCTTTAGGGGAGAGGGTGAAGTTTGCACTGAACCTGTCTGCCAGTATGTTGGCAATGTCTGTGGGTTCAGTGATTTTTGTATCATTTTGGACTAATTCTGAGCATATCTGGGAGTTTCCACCCAGGTTCCTAACATAGCTGAAAAAGGCCTTATGATTGTCCTTTGAGTCCATTACATAACACAAGCACTCAGGCCACTCCAGAACAAGTACAAACATGACTCTGTCATTGTCCGTGTTGGTGTGAATGATCTCAGATGTACCTCCCTGGACTACATGAAAAGAGACATGGAAGAGTTCTCTGATCATGTAGCCCAGGCCAGTATGACCCTGACCCTGAGTAGCATCCTGCCCTCACCAAGAATGATGCCACAGTATAAAATTGGCTAAGATTCTTGTGTCATTCAAATGGGATCCAGTATCTGTCCACCTGGGATGACATGCTCGACAAGCCACATTGCTTCGAAAGAGATGGCTTGCACCTGTCACCCTTAGGCTTTTGAATACTGGCCAAGGCTCTTGCCACCCCCATAGTGCCTTTTTTAGGCAAGGCTCAAAAGACAAACTCAACACCATAAATAGCACAAGTAACCAAAATCTGAGGGTAATGCTACTCAACGCCAGAAGTCTAAACCTCAAAATGCATGCATTCAAGGCTCTCCTCAGTATGGAGAACATCGACAGCTGTGCGTTAACAGAAACCTGGTTAAGGCTCCTGAGAGCACCCCAGCACTACTAGGCTATAACACATACCATACTTTTTGGCCACAGATCCAGGATCGAAACACAAAATGCGGGGGTATATCCATATTCATCAAGGATACCCATACCTCCAGGTTAGTGGTGCAGCACAATGCATCAGAGATCATTCATGTGCAACTAACAACAGGCAAAACTGCAATACAAATTGTAGCTTGTTACAGATCACCCACCATGACCCAGGACCCCCATTCCACCTTTCTGGAGACACTGGGACATATGAAGGTCCTACCAAACACCCTTAATACTGAGTGATTTCAATTACCCAAACATAAACTTGGAGAACTACTCAAGTACTAACTCCCTTGTCCAGTGCTTCCTAGAATTTATAAACTCAAATGCCCTGGATCAACTGGTCAACACCCCACCAGAGGGAACAACATATTGGACCTGGTCATCACCAACATGGGAGACTGGTGTTCTACACTGGAGGTCAACCCCTCGCTGGTTAGCTCAGACCATAAACTAATCACTCTGGATATCCACATTCTGCCCCCGCCCCCACCCCCAATCAAGGAAACCACCGTGAAAAACTTTTCAAAAGCAAACTTCACATTACTTAAGACCGAGGTGGAAAGGTTCACAGCCCCCATGCTAAAGGACAATGCTGTCCAAGCTGCTGAAACCTTTACAAAGGCACTCTATGAGGATCTGCAGGAATGTATGGATCATGCTATCCCAAGTAAAACCAAGACTCACTCCTCCAAGAAAAGGAAACCAGTCTGATGGACCCCTGCCATAAACAAGCTGTACAAGAGAAGAAGGAAACTAGTACAGAAAAGAGTAAAATCCCAAGAAGGAAAGACATCCCTAATCAGTATTAGCAAGAAACTATGATCCCTCATTAAATCATCCAAGGGTAGTTTTGAAAGAAAAATTGCCAATGAATCCAAGGTAACCGCAAAGCGTTCTTTAGCTATGTCAAGAACCTAAGTGGAAACTTTCAGATCTGCTCTGAGTTAGTGCAGAATGGCACAAAATACACTGAACCTCCTGATATTGCCAACATTCTGGCAGACAGGTATAGTGCAAACTTCACCCCCCTCTCACCCCCTAAAGGGCCCATAACCATACCAAAAGAATGTAGGCCCCCATCAATCACCAACACACAGGTTAAAACAGCCCTATACAAAGCCAAAAACACAGCTTCAATGAGACTGGACAGTGTCCCAGGCTGTGTCTTACAAGAGCTCCAAAATGAACTAACCCCTCACCTAAACACACTTTTCAAACTCAGCCTCTCTACAGGCTATGTACCCACAGAGTGGCACACAGCAACAGTTATCCCACTCTACAAAAGTGTTGCCACAATGGACCCCGTGAGTTATCGCCCTAGAAGCCTGACTAGCCTGGTCTGCAAGGCTATGGAGCGCATCATCATGGAACTCATTAACAGAGACATTGGGAACCTCCAAACCTTGGACCCTACTCAGATTGGCTTTGTTAAGAGCAGATCATGCCTCTTAAACCTGGTGGACTTCTTTGAGACAGTTACCAAGGCATTAGATGAGGAAAAGGAGGTCCACACAGCCTACCTAGACCTCACAAAGGCTTTTGACACCATTCCCCATTCTAGTATTATAGACAAGCTCACCAGCTTGAACATAAACTCCTATTTCATGAGATGAAATGCCAACTGGCTCATGGATAGAACCCACATGGTGAGAGTTGCAGGCTTTACGTTCGACTCTAAACTGGTTACAAGTGGCGTCCCCCAGGGCTCAGTCCTAGGACCCCTCCTGTTTGGTATATACTTCTCAGAGGTGCAGGCAAGCATAGGAGGACTATGGCTGACCAAGTTCGCAGACGACTGCAAACTAGGGGCCATAATTAATTCTCCAGCTGATACAGACACCCTCCAGAAGGGTCTCACTGAGACGGATACCTGGTGTCAAAATCATGGCCTCAAGCTAAATGCCAAAAAGTGCATAGTCATCCCCTTTGGAAAAAATAAAGTACCCACAAACTACCACATAGGTGGTAGTCCACTAAATACAGAAATGTAATAAGGGATCTGGGGACCCAAGTAGATAGTAATCTCTACTTTGATAATCACATTGCCAAGGTGGTTAGAAAATCCTTCTATGTGGACCACCTGATCACAAAAGGGTTCACATCTAGAACAAAAGAGGTTACTGTGCCTGTCTACTCATCACTCATTAGACCCATCATAGAATACAGCTCCCCATTTGGTATGTACATTGCAAAACACCTGCAACAGCTGGAAAGACCACAAAAGTACCTCACCAAGAGGATTACTGGCCTCAAACAGGTGCCCTAGGCAGCCTGACTCAAGAAACTCCATCTGTACTCGGTTGCATACTGCTTACTCAGAGGTGATCTCTGTCTGACATACAAGACCATGTCCAACCCAGAATTGATGGACATGCTCCACCTAAAAAAAAACAAATCACAGAGAGACACATGCTCTAGAGATATAAACCTCACCACAACGATAAATAGAACATGCTGGAGGGATAGATTCCTGTCCCAGAGACTCCCCATGCTTTGGAACAGGATTCCAGTATATATCAGGCAGAGCCCCTCACTAACACTCTTCAAGAGAAATCTTGATGGGTGGATGGGAAACAGAAAAATTACCCCGGGGATCACTGCAGTGGCTCTGTTGGACAGTGGCACAGGGAATTAATGGTTCTGCTGGACAGAGGCACAGGAAACTAATCTAAGGGGGTGGTGAAAGCCAACACATTCTGGCTAGGCTTATAAATGCCCTTGGGCAGATAGCCTAGTACTGACCTATGAACCTATGAACCTATAGCGGCTGTTCAGTTGTTGCCTAGGCAAGTGTGTGTGTGTGTGTGCGTGTGTGCGTGTGTGCGTGTGTGCGTGTGTGTGTGTGTATCAGACATGGATTGAGAGTGTACCCTGGGTAATAAAAGGGTTGCTAACATTGTTCAGCTGGCATTGATGTCACATTTAGGGGTATGGATTTGCACTCCAGCCTCTTGGCTATTTCACATGTGTTATCCCTGTATGGTGGACATTGTGATATATACTTGACCCACCATATAAGAAGTTTGAAAAACCCAATCCACATTGCGTCCAGTTGTTACACACTCACAACCACACAGGACACGAACGACAAAAACATATGATGTCTGGGATTAGAACTCCTACCTAACTAGTATATTACATTATAGCACTACGCGATTATAGGATGCACCACAAAGATTACTCGAGTTCTACTTCCCCAAAGGTGTATTTCACAGTGAATGACATCAGCAGAATTGCCAAAGTAGGGCATTTGAATTGTAATGAGTGTGACTAGCCTAAAATGCATTTCTCCCATACATCTGGTTTCAGCCCAGAAGTTGGTAGTTTATTGGCCTTTTTGGCCTAATTTTGATTGTATCTGCTCTATTTTCTGAAAAAATATATATATACTTGTTTCCCACCTTTCTGAACTAGTATAGTCCAGTTTTCAGGTTATTGCTGAATCCAGGGCTGTGTTACAAGTTTCTGTGTTGCCATTACCTTACTTGGATAGAAGGAAGTTTCTCTGTTCACCTGTGAGAGAGGGGAGCTTTGTGCAGCATATTTGTCCCTGGAGGAGTGGTTTCAGCCCAGAAGTTAGTAGTTTATTGGCCATTTTGGGATAATTTCTATCTCTTTCACTTCCCTGCTATAAAAACCTAATTTGCACAGTTTTTATGCTTGTATTCTGCTCAGCAAGTGCCTTCCAGGTGTTCTGCAGAGTCTGCAGCAGCAGAGAGACAAAAGTGTGACTTTGGAATGATTAAGTATCAGTTTTCTGCTTTTCTTGCTGTCTTAACTAATTCTGCCTAAAACACCAGTTTTTTTTTTCTTAGCGAATCTGTGATTTAAAAAGTTTGTTATTGTATACAACTCCGCACAGCTCCTCGTGGTGTCCTGCAGAGTGATACAGGCAACTGGTAGGCTATACACTCAAGTGTGCTAGCCGAATTAAAGCATTTACTGTGTTTTTGTACCTAATTTCTGCTACTTAAAAAAAAAAAAAAAAATCCTTGTTTCCCGCCTTTACTAAACTAGAATAGTCCAGTCTTCAGGTATTGCTGATCTCTGGGCTGTGTCATAGTTCCTGTGTTGCCCATATCCTTATTTGGATAGGAGGAAGCTTCTTTGTTCACCAGTGAGAGTGGGGAGCTATGAGCAGCCTATCTGTCCCTTGAAGAGTGGTTCCAGCCCAGTAACTTGTAGCTTATTGGCCATTTTGGGCCATTTCCTATCTCTTTCTAACCCCCTGCTTTAAAGCCAGCTTTAGCATGCTTTTGCACTTGTAATTTAAAGTTTATCCTGTTTGTTGCATTTACCTGTTGAAGCTACACACTCAAGTGCGCTAGCCTGTGTTACATATTTATTGCAATTTCCTGCTGTTTGTTGCAAAAAAAAAAAAAAAAAAAAATGATCCTTGTTTCCTGTCTTTCCTGACCTGGAGTAGTCCAAATACAGGCTTTGCTGTATTCTGGACTTTTGGAAAGTTCCTATGTTGCCCATTTCCTTTCTTGGATAAAGGGAGGCTTCTTTGTTCACCAGTGGCAGTGGGGAAATTAGAGCAGCCTATCTATCCCTGGAGGAGTGTTCCCAGCACGAGAGTCTGGTAGTGTATTGGCCGTTTTGGGCCAATTTCTAGCTCTTTCAAGTCCCCCTGTCTAAAACCCGCTTTGGCGCGGTTTTTGTGTTTGTTACTACTCAGCCAAGCTCCTCGTGGTCCTGCAGAGTGGTGCTAGCAGCAGAGAGGCTAAAATAGTGACTGCTAACCTGATAAAAGTGTTTTTTTTTTGCTGCTACTACCTGGGCGACTGTCTGATCTAGCTAAATTGCAAGTATTTCTGCTTCTTGAACTGTTTTAAATTGTTTAAAGTTGTTTTTGCACCTGCACTTGTTGCTTTTACCTGTTGAGGCTACACACTCAAGTGCGCTAGCCTGTGTTACATATTTATTGCATTTCCCTGCTGTTTGTTGCAAAAAAAGAAAAAAAACAATTATCCTTGTTTCCCATCTTTTCTGACCTAGAGTAGTCCAAATACAGACTTTTGCAAAATTCCTGTGGTGCCCATTTCCTTTCTTGGATAAAGGGAGGCTTCTTTGTTCACCAGTGGCAGTGGGGAGCTTAGAGCAGCCTATCTATCCCTGGAGGAGTGTTCCCAGCACAGGAATCTGGTAGTCTATTGGCCGTTTTGGGCTAATTTCTAGCTCTTTCAAGTCCCCCCTGTATAAAACCTGCTTTAGTGCGGCTTTGCGCGATTTCGCGCATAGCGCAGCATCGGGCAACACCGCTTAATTGGGTTTAAACCATTCTCGGCTCCACAAAGTCTGCTCTTCACTTTTTCCCTTAGAAATGATCTAGTTCTCATAATAAACACCCTATTCCTACTCTAAAGCCTGGCACTTGCTCACTAAAGCAATTATATAAGTCAGCACTAAAAAATTAAAAGCTCAACACCCTCACAAACTCCCCTTGAGTACCTTGTTCCCCATTGTCCCTTTTTTCAATTATAAAGGAATTCCCAATACTATTCTAGCATGTCCAAAGGTCAGTTGTCAATCTCCTCTCTGGTCCAGCTAGTGAATCTGGGAATCTTGAGGCAATGTTACAACTGCCTCATGTACACAGACAACCATCTCCTCCTCCCAACAAATTCCAACACATGTGAGAGATGCAACCATATAGCCAAACTGGAGGCTAAGCTCTCTCAACTCATTACTGGCGTACCAGTCAGGAGGAGAAGGAAACCACACTCACTGTAATTCCAGTCTCACACAGACCTACCACGACAGCAAACCAAACACATAAAAACACAAAAACATACTCGGAGGCTCTAAATAAAAATCTGCCTAAGCAACAGAGACCTCCAAAGCAGACACCCAAGCAACTACTACCCCAAAACAAAACACGTGCAACACATAGCTCACAAAGCCAGTGTGCCAAACAGTCACAGCCCTTAAGGCTAAACAACACACCTGATACATTTGTAATAGGTGACTCTATCTTCAGGCACACTGATGTCCTGCTCACTAGGCTGAACAAGGAGAAGGTCACAGTGAGCTGCCTGTCGGGCACTAGGATCTGCCACATAACACAAGCACTCAGGTCACTCCAAGGCAAGTACAAATATGACTCAGTCATTGTCCATACTGGTGTGAATGACCTGAGACGTACCTCCCTGGACTACATGAAAAGAGACATAGAGGAGCTCTCTGAGCATGTAGCCCAGGCTGGTATGACCCTGACCTTGAGTAGCATCTTACCCTCACCAAGAATGATGCCACAATATGAAGACAAGATGATCAAGTTCAACAATTGGCTTATGTATTGGTGTCATTCAAAGGGGATCCAATGCCTGTCAGCCTGGGATGACATGCTCGACAAGCCACGATGCTTCCCTAGGGACGGCTTGCACCTGTCACCCCTGGGCTTTCGGATATTGGCAAAGGCTCTTGCCAACCTCATAGTACCTTTTTTAGGCAAAGCTCAAAAGACAAACCCACCTCCATAGGTATCACAAGGGATAAGAAACTAAGAGTAATGCTACTCAATGCCAGAATTCTAAACCTCAAGATGCACGCACTCGAAACTCTCCTTAGCATGGAGAACATCGATATCTGTGCAGTAACAGAAACCTGGTTTAAGGCTCCCGAAAGCACCCCAGCACTACCAGGTTATACCTCATACCATGTTTTTCGGCCCCAAAACTTGGACCGAACCACAAAAGGAGGGGGAGTATCAATATTCATCAAAGATACCCACACTTCCAGGTTGGTGGCACAGCACGAAGCATCAGAGACTATCCATGTGCAACTAACATTGGGTACAACTGCCTTCCAGTTTATAGCCTGCTACAGACCACCCTCCCAAACCCAGGAACCCTACTCAGCCTTCCTGAGAACACTGGAAAATATGAAGGTCTCTCCAAACACCATTATATTGGGCGACTTCAACTACCCAGACATAGACTGGGAGCATTACTCTAGCTCCAACACCCTAGCTCAAAGGTTCCTAGAATTTATAAACTCAAATTCTATGGAACAGCTTGTTACCACTCCCACAAGAGGGGAAAACATACTGGACCTGATCATCACCAACATGGGGATGCTATGTTCCAGACCAGAAGTGTATCCCTCACTGGTAAGATCAGACCATAAACTAATCTCACTAGATATTCACATCCCGACCCCAGCCCCTGCCCAGAAAACCACAGTGAAAACCTTCTCTAAAGCAAATTTCACACTCCTCAAAATCGAGGTGGAATCCTTCAAAGCCCACGGGCCTGTGGAAAATATGGCCCAGACTGCAGAATCCTTTATAAATGCATTCTATGAACACCTTCAGGAATGCATGGATCATGCAATCCCAAACAAAACCAAAACCCAATCCTCCAAAGGCAGGCGTCCTGTCTGGTGGACTCCAGCCATAAACAAACTATACAATAGAAGGAGGAAGCTGCTACATGATAGAACAAAATCCCCAAAAGGGAAGGCATCTCTGATCAGTATTAGCAAAAAACTATGGGCACTCATAAAATCATCTAAGGCCAACTTCGAGAGAAAAATTGCCCAGGACACTAAGGATAATCACAAGGCTTTCTTTAGTTATGTTACAAACCTGGGTGGGAATTCCCAGATGTGCTCAGAATTAGTCCAAAATGACAAAAAATACACCGAACCCACAGACATTGCCAACATCCTAGCTGACAGGTTCAGCACAAACTTCTCCCCCCTTCTCCACCAAAATGGCAAATATCTATCCCAGCAGAGTGCTGCCCCCATGACATCTCAGATGCTCAGGTAAGAGCTGCCCTCTCCAAAGCAAAAAACACAGCATCAATGGGACCAGATGGTGTCCTGGGCTGCGTCCTACATGAACTCCAAGAAGAACTAAACCCAAACATAAAACTACTGTTCAATCTCAGCCTTACTAGAGGATATGTACCCAAAGAGTGGCGTCCAGCAACAGTGGTCCCTCTCCACAAAGGTGGTGCCTCAATGGATCCTGGAAACTATCGCCCTATAAGCCTGACTAGCTTGGTCTGCAAAGCTATGGAAAGGATCATCATGGACCTCATAAATAAAGAGATTGGGGACCTACAGACACTGGATCCTACCCAGTTTGGCTTTGTTAAGGGCAGATCCTGCCTCTTAAACCTGGTCAATTTCTTTGAAACAGTCACCAAGGCCATTGATGAGGGGAAGGTGGTCCACACAGCCTACCTGGACCTCGCAAAAGCCTTTGATACAATACCCCACTCAGGCATTATAGATAAGCTCATCAGCTTAAATATAAACCCCTATGTCACTAGATGGCTTGCAAACTGGCTCAAGAACAGAACCCACATGGTTGGAATTGCTGGAGCCATGTCAGACTCCAAATCAGTTACAAGTGGCGTCCCACAAGGCTCAGTCCTGGGACCTCTCTTGTTTGGTATATATTTCTCGGAGGTCCAGGCCAACATGGAAGGACTGCGGCTGACCAAGTTCGCAGATGACTGCAAACTGGATGCCATAATCAGCTCTCCAGTCGACACAAGCATCCTACAAAAGGGCCTCATAGAAACAGGCAACTGGTGCCAGAGCCATGGCCTCAAGCTAAACGCCAGAAAGTGTATAGTCATCACCTTCGGCAAAAACAAAGTGCCCACAAATTACCACATAGATGGTAATCCATTAAGTACGGAAGAAGTAATTAGGGACCTGGGGACCAAAGTTGATAGCAATCTCTCATTCGACGACCATGTTGCCAAAGTGGTTAGAAAATCATTTTATATAGCCCACCTAATCATGAAGGGATTCACATCTAGATCAGGGGAGGTCATCATGCCTCTTTACTAATCCCTTCTCAGGCCCATAATTGAGTACAATGCCCCTTTTGGGATGTACCTTACCAGACACCTGCAGCAACTGAAAAGACCCCAAAAGTACCTCACCAAGAGGATCAAAGGGCTCAAACAGATGCCATATGCTGCCCGGTTAAAGAAACTCCAGCTCTACTCAGTGGCATACCGCCTGCTCAGAGGCGATCTGTGCCTGACGTATAAAGTCATGTCCAACCCGGAATTAATGGACATGCTCCACCTCAGAAAATCCAAATCCCATCGAGCTACGGGCTCGAGAGACTTGAACCTCAGCACTGAAATAAATAGGACATGCTGGAGGGACAGATTCATAACCCAGAGGCTCCCTTCACTCTGGAATAAAATCCAAGTCCAGGTTAGGCAGACTCCCTCATTGACTCTCTTCAAGAGGATTCTTGATGAGTGGATGGGAGATCGTAGATTTACTCTGGGTATCACTTCTGTGTCACTGTTAGACAGATGCACAGTATACTAACCTCAAAAAAGGGCATAGCAAAATTCATTTTAAAATGGGTGGCGAAAGCCAAACACACTCTGGCTAGGCTTGTAAATGCCCTAGGGCAGATAGCCTAGTATGAACCTATGAACCTATGAACCTAAACATAGACACACACACAAA
The DNA here is from genome assembly GCF_019279795.1 of Protopterus annectens. Classification (NCBI taxonomy): domain Eukaryota; kingdom Metazoa; phylum Chordata; order Ceratodontiformes; family Protopteridae; genus Protopterus; species Protopterus annectens. The sequence goes on from NC_056726.1 coordinate 1,503,451,873, forward strand.
ATATCCACAACTGCCATGTGTGGGGATAGAATCCCTGCCAGAGGTCTATAGCACACTACAACATATTGCTGTTAGAGGACACACCATGGAGATTACTTAAGTGCCCCTTCCCCAAAGATGTATTTCACAGTGAATGACATCAGCAAGATTGTCAAAGTAGACCATTTGAATTGTAATGTGTGTGATTAGCCTAAAATGCATTGCATCCTACACAAGCATATACACACACAAGACATCTACAACTGCCATGCGTGGGGCTAGAACTGCTACCAGAGGTCTATATCACACTACAGCATGATGCTGTTATAGGACACACCATGGAGATTACTGGAGTGCACCTTTCCCAAAGGTGTATTTCACAGTGAATGACATCAGCAGGATTGCCAAAGTAGGGCATTTGAATTGTAATGAGTATCACTAGCCTAAAATGCATTGCTCCCTACACGCACAAAAAAAATCCACAACTGCCATGTGTGGGGATAAATCCCCTAGCAAAGGTCTATATCACACTACAGCATGATGCTGTCAGAGGATGCACCACAGAGATTACTGGAGTGCCCCTTCTCCAAAGATGTATTTTACAGTGAATGACATCAGCAGGATTGCCAAAGTAGGGCATCTGAATTGTAGTGAGTGTGACTAGCCTAAAATGCATTGCTCTCTACACACACACACACACACACACACACACACACACACACACACACACACACACACACACACACACACACACACACACTTGCCAAGGCTGGGAGTAGAGCTCCTACCTAACTAATTTAGCACACTACAGCAGTATGCAGTTATAGGACATGCTACAGAGATTACTGGGCTACAATTTTCCCAGAGGTGTATTTTTAGGGGGATGACATCAGCAGCCTTCCAAAGTAGCGCATTTGAATTGTAGGGAGTGTGACTACCCTAAAGAATATTGCTCTCTACACAGACAGATTCAGACAAACACAGACACACTTGCCAAGTCTGGGATTAGAACTCCTACCTAAACAATTTATCATACTACAGTAGTACACAGTTATAGGATGCACTATGGAGATTACTGGGCTGCAATCTTCTCAGAGGTGTATTTCTAGGTGGATGACATCAGCAGCCTTGCCAAAGTAGAACATTTGAATTGCAGGGAGTGTGACTACCCTAAAAAGAATTGCTCTCTATACAGACAAAGTTAGGCAGACACACATACACACTTGTCAAGCTTGGGATTAGAACTCCTACCTATTTTATCACAGTACAGTAGTACACTGTAATGGCACGCACTACTGAGACTGGGCTACAACCTTCCCAAGGATATATTTCTAGGTGGTTGACATCAGCAGCCTTACCAAAGTAGAGCACTTGAGTTGTAGGGAGTGTAACTATCCTAAACAGCATTGCTCTCTACACAGTCAGAGACAGACAGACACGCACACACACACACACACACACACACACACACACACACACACACACACACACACACACACACACACACACACACACACACAGTTGCCATATTTGGGATTGGAACTCATACCTAACTAGTTTATCACACTACAGCAGTACACAGTTATGGGACATGCCATGGAGATTACTGGGCTACAACTCTCCCAAATATGTATTTCACAGTGGATGACCTCAGCAGGCTTGTCATAGTAGGGCTATCGGTAGGGCAGTGTGTGTGCATGGGCCATAACCCATTCATCTAGCGGTTGACACACCACATGTGGGCACACACAGGGCCTACTGGATAAGGCATTGGCCTCCTAAGCCAGGATTGTGGGTTTGAGTTCCATCTGGGGTGGTATAATCTTGATACAGCACAGCTCAAAAAAACGCAGCTGTTAGATGACTACTTCCTTGTACAGTCATGTTGCACAGCTAGCATATGCACCACCTAGTCTGTAATGCTGACAGATGCTGATGGCTAGTATCCACAGTGAGTGACATCTGAACCTCATGTGGTTGTGGCCCTTTGGCTGTGTGCTGGGTGGGACAGGCCTGGATGGCTCCTTGTCACAGTCACCCTCCTCCACACATCTATGTACATATACTTTTGGCTTATTATAGTGTGTTGTCCTTAGATATATGTCTGTATTCCTTTTCACTGTGTTTGCAAAGCATGTTTGGTGCATACTGAGGAGTGTCTGCAGTAACATTTGTGACTGCCAGACATGTCTGGTTTATTCATGTTTGCAGACATGGCCTTCATGTGTTTGTGTGTGAGCATGCCCAGTATGACCTTTCAGTATGTTGTTGACTGACATTGCCTTCATTCCTCTAAGTGTGTGAGCATGCCCAGTATGCCCATCTGTATTGAATGTGTGGATTGAGTCCAGGTAGTTTGTACTGCAGTGCTGATCTTTGTGTTATACACCTACAGGTAGCATACTGTTTCTGCAGGGTATCCGTCAATCATTTGGCATTGACTGTTACTACATTTTTACATAGAATGGGGGAAACCTGACTATTTCTACATTTCTACACAGAATTGGGGGGGCACACCTGACTGTTACTACATTCCTACGTAGGATGGGGGCACACCTGACTATTTGTACATTTTCACACAGGATTGGGGGGCATGCCTGACTGTTATTACATTACTACATAGGATGAGGGGCACACCTGACACGTGTACACATTTGCTATGACTGTACTGGTAGGTCAGGTACTCCATTTCATTTTCTATTCTTACCTATCATGCTGAATAGAGGCATACCAGTGTACTACAGATCTTAGCTTTGAATTACCTACATATTAGTTTCTGACTTCCTACCCTTCAGAACTAGCATCCCACTTCCTGACCTGCTGTAGTCTGCATGTGTAGACTTGGAGGGGAGGTTACCCATAGGCATCATTCAGAGGCCATAGTAGAGCCTTTGTTTGTGTTTGTTTACACCTGTCCTGCTGGTTGTTTCTGTTGTTGGGTATGTGAACCCCCCCTAACTGGTATATGTGAGTCATTTACCTTGTGGGTGTCCCAGTATTGAAGGTGATGCTGCAGGGCTGCCTATGTTGGATGCACATAGTACACTCCCTACACATGGTTGAGCACAGGTAGTGTAATGTTTGGCATCCCTTTTACTTTATGTGAGAGTCTGAAAGAGGTGTTATTCCCTGGGTCTGTCCTGTGTCAGTGTATGCGCTATGCATTGCCTCTTTGTCAAGGCCAGGGAATACTGGGCATGCCTTTTCTGCCGACTGGGGCAGGCTCAAGTTGTGCCTCCTCCAAGTCACTATGTGCATGTGCAGGCCTTGGCAATGATGGGGAGCTGCGTGGCCTTGCCCCATGCTGTTCCTGCTGCAGCTGTTTCCACAGAATCATATTGTGAAGAATGGCAGATACGAGGACAATCTTGATACATGTAGCTGGTGAGTACAGCAAGGATGTGTGCAGGCACTGGAACCGTGACTTTAGCATCTCAAACAAATGCTCTACTATAATTTTGGTCTGTAAGTTTGCCTCTTATTGTGTTCTTGTTCATGTGTGTGTGCATTTCTGATGGGTGTCATCAGCCACAGCTCCAATGCGTATCCAGCATCCTCCACTAGGTGACCATGAAGGATGTCCCCATTGGCATATCTCTGGTACAGCTGTCCCAAAATGATAAACTTTAAACTGAACAACAGAAATACTCTGGTAATCCAAAAGCTCAACAGCCCCTCAAGTAGTACAATCGATGCAGATATTTTAACATCTGGAAAGTTTATTTAAAACAAACAGCGTTTTCGTTGCTCCAAGCAACTTCTTCAGAAACAAGTATAACAGTAATTAACTTTTTCGCACCATTCCTTCAGTGTAAAAAGCCATTGTAGTGACGTAAAACCAATAATTCAGTCTGTTTAAATACATTAATTAATATTAAGTAGTTACCTAATTTTATGTGTGCAAAATTAATTATACATCCTGAATCACACCAAAGACAAATATTTACATCTCACAATAAAATCCTTCTTGTTCCATAAATTTCTTAGTAAATATAAAAAATGCTAAAAGGCATTTAATATATTTATTATATTTAAAAATACTACATTTGAAAAAATGTCTGACTTAACTCACTAATATTTTATACCATTATAGTAAAATATAGTACTGAGAATTACTCATAAGTGCTAGTAAATCCAGTTAATAAAACAGGAACTTAAAAAAGTACTCCATTTAAAACTAAAGGTTCTAACCTGACTATAAAAGTTATTGTCTCAAATAACTTTTTAGTTTTAGCCAACAAGAAATACTACAATATTCGTTCAAACCTGGATATATAAATAAATAAATGCATTCAATTTCAATTGCCAAATCAATTCAGCACATTCAAGTAGGAGAGGTACTGTTACAGCTGGTACAGCTGTGTCAGATGCCAGATGTGGGAATCATGATAGCTTCCAGGGTAGCCAGGACACACATTCATTATTATGCCTTGGGCATTGCACATGACCTGGCAGTTGATGGAGGGGAAGCCCTTGCGGTTGATGTGGACCTTACCCCGCTCACAGGGTGGTGCTTTGATGCATATGTGCGTGCAGTCTATAGCACCCACTACCTCAGGGTAGTCTGCTATTTGGTGGAACAGTTGTATATTGCTGGCCAACACCTCATGAGTATTGGGGAAATATATGTGCTCACTGACATGTGCTGACATGGCACCCAGGAACTGGTGGAGTACCCTGGATGCTGATGCCTGTGAGATCCCCATCATATCCCCAGTTGGCCTTTGAAAGGTGCCTGTAGCTAGGACTTCTTAGGCCTACACATACCTTGGTATCACCTAGGATGTGTTCACTTCTGTTAGTTCTGTGTGAGGCATGGCTGGCACAGCTCAACAATTTGCTGTAGGAGGTCCCTGTCCACCCTATAGCACTCCACTATCTCCAGCTCATATAGCCCTCTGGTAGGTTACCCAGGGTCTGTACACTCTTCTCCGTCTCCTCACTGTGGTTTGGTCAACAGCATTCACATCCTCACTACACTCAGTCTCTTCTACAAGTTATTGTATGATAGCTATTGCACTGCCTATCATTTTGCTGTTGTGAATGTTAAAAGTTCTCCGCATGTGGTGTAGAGTATGGGAAAAACCAGAGGGGAAGGTGTTTGCTTAGTTTATAGTAGTGTTCTGGGCTGGTCTGGTCTGCTGCCTGCGTAACTGGCTGATTCTGATACATTTCACCTGCCAGCGATGCTAGTTCTCCTTGATTACCTTCCTATTGCTGTTTTCCCCTCCCCATTGCCTTCTTGTTTAAGCCCGGTTGTGTGCCATGCAGACAGAGTGCTCAAATGTGCACAGTGCTGCTATTTCCTGGTTTAACGTTTTTCTTCTTCCTTTAAAACCGGGTATGCAGTGTGCACACCCACTTAGGCAATGTAAAGAGAGCTAGGTAGATTCAGACACACCTTCTAGCTTAGCTGTGCTAAGCTAGGAGCAAACCCGAGCCACAGGGCTCCAATCTGCTTAAAGTCTGCCTGACACATCCCCCCATGATGTCACCTAACGCCTAGGCTTGCACCAAGCTATTCCTAGTCTTACACTGTTGGGACCTGACTAACATGCTGGAGAAAACTGGGATTCACTATCATTCCCCTGATTTGCATAGGATTGCCTGCTAATGCATAGTTAAATGTCTCACACTGAGCCTCCCCCCTTGGAAACCGCTACTCACTGGCCATGTTGTCTTCTGCATGCCATTGACTTACATGGCAGGATAGTGATTTTAGTTAGAATTCTTATTTTAGGTTTATTTTGTTATTTTCCCACCGATCCCTGCCCTACAATTAAACAGCCGAGATCGATAAAAAAAAAATAAAAGTTGATTTTTTTTACTTTTTTGGCTGTTTGCAATGACAGTGGCTTTATACTTGGCCATTGGCATGCTTCCTGTGTGGTGTGCAGCATTTATTTGGAGCTGTCACAGCTCCGTTTTGGATTTTGCAGAAATGTACTTGGTTATTAACTGAGTACATTTCTGCAGATTACACTAGTCCTGCACGTCCGGTTGCATGCTGCCTGGATCACAAATTCACCTCATTTGCATGGATTTCTCCTGCAAATGGGGTGAATTGCATACAGGGGCTTAGTCTGTGCAAGACTAGTGCAGGAGCACTTGTGCACGCCTGTGCAGGCTGTTCATGGATTGCACAGCAGACATATTGCCTGCTGGAGTTCCTGCACTGATTCTGCACACCATGCAAGGCATACAGAATCCGGGGTTTAGTCTAGTTATCTTGTAGTGTGCAGTATGCAGTTTTGCGTTTTTATTTATTTATTTCTTTCTTGCTTCAGCTTTAATTTCCAATAAAAATACTGTTAATTATACACATTTAAAAAAATACTATGTAGATTTTTTCATTTTCTTTCAGAATAGTTATAGTCTGATATGTTAAATAGTTTTCTTGTAGTATGCAATATGTAGTTTTGTGTTTTTATTTTTTCGTTTTAGCTTTAATTTGCAATAAAAATACTCTTTTAATTACAGGGGTTTAAAAAAATTAGTGTGCTTGTGTGCAGTATGTAGATTTTTAAGTTTTCATTCAGAATAGTCATGGTTAGTCTAATATGTAGAATTGTTTTTACTTTTTAAGTAAACATAAGTGTCTAATATTAGTGTGTTTTTTTTCTTTAAAGTTTACTTACTATTACAACTGAGTAATGTGTGTTTTTACAGTAATGCTTTACTTCATTTAAATGTTTTTTAAGATTTCCATATGGTGTAATAACTTCACATTGTTGTACCCATAATTGCATCTCCTTCAACACTCCTGTGGTGATGTTATAGAAGAGGTTGTGGCCAGTGTCAAATTGACCACATACCCATGTCCCACTTTGGACCTCTTAAAAGGAGGCAACCATATAGAACAGGGGTGTGCAACCTTTTGGCTTGCCGGGGCCACATTGAGTGCATAGAAATGGTCTTGGGGCCGCATATGAAATATATTATATAGTTGAATCTTTTGCTGCAGCGGGAGACTAGGATTGCCTGCTAATGCCCTAAGGCCTATATAAGCCTAGCCAAAAATGTATTCTGGCTTATTTATGAGCAAATGTGATGCATTAAAATAGGAAAAAAACATATAATTCTGGCACTTCAAACTCACCCTTGCATTTCCCTGCAAAAAGCACCCAGAAACCCCCTCCCACTTCCAGTAGCCAAGGTACCATATTAACTATTATACAGAAAAATGTGTTACAACTAACAACAAGCACACAATTCAGCATGACATGCTGACATATTCCATCACATAAAACTTCAATATAATCCTATGAACCAATTCTTTACTCCTTCACCACCCCCAAGCTGCAATCACAACAGACACATTAAAAACCATTATATTACCTTTAAATAATTTATCAAATTTAAATAGGGCATCAGTATTTAACAATATACTAATCATATAAAAATTCAGTGTCCTAATTAGAATTCCGAATTCAGTTACACCAGTTATTTCAAAATTGCTTATGTGGGGTATAATAGTATAACAGCCTACCAGACATTTGAAGCTTCACTTTATCAGAATTAAAGTACTGAATTTGCTAATAATTTTAGTAATTCTGTGAAGTCTGTTTGCAGGACAATGGCTAAAAAAACTCACAAAACCACACATTATATGAACGATGTCCATAGAGCTTAGAAAATCTTCATCATTTGGAGATCATGACTAGAGGTTTATACTCGATACAAAAAGGACATTTGTGTCAGTCTGACCAGTAATACAATTTAACCACTTATTTTCCACTGTTACACTAGGTACACTCATACTTCTCAAACTCTTAGAGCACTCAACCTCTTAGAGCACAAAATCTGGACAAAGCCATAATAAATAAAAGTGGGATAAAGGCCCAAAAATATGGACCGTTTTTAAATATTGCTATTACAGACTTAGAAAGTTGATAGAATAACAAGTTTTGCATTAGTATACATTTATTTTCTGAAGGTTATGAAGTCTGAAACTCAAACGACTGTCATTATTTTCTAACTTTAGTCTTTAATAGTGTATGCCAGAAAACCACGATTTTTTGAAAAACAAGCCAAAAATATGAGGCAAAATTCTGGACATTCTGCAAAAATCTATACAGTTGAGAAGTTTGTGATCTCTGTTCGGTCACCCTTTTTCCCCATTAATAGTATCCCATCTCCAGGTACCCACACAAAATCATACTGATCAGCCATGTCTGCTGATTTGTACCTCTTCAAATAATATCAGCCCAGTAGGAAAAGGACTTGTAAAAGCTATGGATATATTCAGCTTGAATGTCAGAACTCGCAAACGATATGAGACAGAAATCCAGACACTCTTCAAAAATGTCTACAGTTGATAGGTATATTAATTCAGTATAACACTCTGTCTCTCTCTCTCTCATGCACACATACATTTCACCGGGGTTGCTGTTGTGTGGCCATGGAGTGAACTAGATTAAAATGAGGAGTGAAAGCAGATCCTTCATGTACATGACTGCTGATTTTTAGACTGTAATAGAAGCTTTTGTACAGATTTGTCTGTGTAAAAAAAAAATAAAAAACAGTCTGGAGCATAGCTGCTATCATTACTGAAATTATTCAGAATAATGACAAGTTAAGTACTTTCATCCACTCATGCAGACTTCATACCTCTTCCAAACTGTTCATTTTTCTGCATTCATTCACACTTCAGAAACCCACAATGCAATTCAGGGTCACTGGAACCAAAGTCCATCTCAAGCACTTAATGGATGTAAGATAGAAACTTTCCTGGATGAGATGGCTGCCATTCAAAATAAAGAACCACATACCGCAATTACTAACTTAGAGGGTTTCTAATTCACCTAAGAATGTGGGAATAAATCCACAGCAACCACTGAAAACCTGCATTGACAGGAATGGAAGTTATAAATTCTGCATAGAAGCTACCCTAGCAAGATAAATGACTGAGAAGCACACAGTGACAGTGCCGTTTACTGCCATTTCACATGCTATTGTCCATTTTCTGCAATTTAATAATTTTTATAAACTAGAAGAGTAGAACGCCAATGGCAAATCATTACAGAAGTTTGGAAATGGCATACAGCCATACAAAATGCTGTTTGCAACTATTGAAATACATTTATTTGTTTAACAAATTCACTTAAAAGTGCCTGTATGTAGAGAGCAATGCAACTCTTGTAGCTGAATTGGTTTGTGTGCTCTGAAGTGAAAGAGAACATGAGAATAAGTTTACATACACAACAGCCAGAAAAATAATACAATTTTTAAAGTGGAGATTGTTAAACTAAAATTGTAGGCCCCCATAACATAACTGACATCTGTTTTGAAAGCACAAACTATGAGCTGAAGATTCTCTGTCTGAAAGTAAATACTGTATAAAGAAAATCACAGCAGCAACACCAGGATTTTATTTTATTTGGTTCTTACCTATTAATACACTTAGGTGCTGTCCCTTTCAAAGGCAATGATGGCAACTCCGTATCCTCTTCAGTGCAAACACATACACACACAGACTCTTCACCACGCACACACAGATCCTACTTTGGTGTGAAAAAAAACAAAATTAGATTCTCGTGTATCAACACCTTTGCCCAATGGTTCTTGGACGTCATAAATTCCAATGCCCTGGATCAGTTAATCCATAGTCCCAGCAGGGGCTCCAATATCCTAGACCTGGTCATTACCAACATGGGAAATCGATGCTCCACACCTATGTTCACCCCCTCTTTGGTCAGGTCTGACCATAAGCTAATCACCCTTGACATCGACATCCCCCACCCCCCAGTAAGGAAACCTCCATAGAAAACTTCTCCAAAGCCAACTTCATGCTACTCAAGTCAGACGTGACAAACTTCATGATACCCATGCAGATGGGAACTGAAAGTTTTCTGCTCAATCCTACACTAAGGCACTGTACAAGCACATCCAGTCGTGCATGAATCGTGCCATCCCAAATAGAACCAAGACACTCTCCTCCAAAAAGAGGAAGCCAATCTGGTGGTCCCCTGCCATAAACAAACTTTACAACAAAAGGAAGAAACTGTTGCAAAAAAGAGGAAAATCCCAGGATGCAAAAAACTCCCTTACCAGCCTCAGTAAGAAGCTGAGATCCCTCATAAAACCCTCCAAAGCTAGTTACGAAAATAAAATTGCCAAAGATTCCAAAGACAACCACAAGGCATTCTATAGCTATGTCAAGAATCTAAATGGCAATACTCAGATCTGCTCTGAGCTACAACAGAATGGCATTAAATATACTGATTCCAAGGATATTGCCAATTTCCTGGCAGATCAATTCAGTGCCAACTTTATCCTGCTCTCACCCCCTAAAGGGCCCATCCCAATACCAAAAGATTGCCAAATTCCGGTAATAATGGCCACACAGGTAAAAAAACGCATTCTCCAAAGGTAAGAATACACCATCCATGGGAACAGACAACATCCCAGGCTATGCACTACATGAACTACAAAATGAACTGGCACCTCACCTAACTGTCATGTTTAATCATAGCCTCACCACAGACTTCATGCCCACTGAGTGGCACACAGCTACAGTTATCCCACTCCACAAGGGGAGATCCAACTTGTATCCTGGGAACTACTGCCTTATTATTGACTACAACATACAAATTATAAGGAGAATATTAATTGGTAGGTGACCAAGGCATGTACAAGCACCCAGCTGGACAGACCATAAGACTCCATATCTCGTTCAAGTGTACATCTTGCATGGAGGTATAATACAGTCCAACCATCAATCCTTCATGATGATCACTATATGGAACACTTTCATGGGAGAACTTTGTGGACATACTGGGATCTGACAGGTAGGCATTCAAGTCTACAACTTGTACCAGCAGATGCCAGAACAGCTTCGCCACTAGATCATCGAGGTTCCTTGCACTGTGCCAGAATCCTACAATAAATTAAATGTTCCACACCTTAAACACATTCTCCCTAAATGCAAATGCTTACTAACTGACAGACTCTGTAACTGTTTTTCACTCATTAATTGTAATATGTGCATTCCACCTTCAGTAATAACATAACATGTACCTTCCCTCCCCTGTACAATAACAGGTGCAATACAAGTGTCTGTGTATGCTCATGTAATGTGAATAATAAGACTCAGTAGAACATAGATGTGCATTTAAGTGAAGATGAGATACTCATCAACATCCCTATTCCCATGTATTTCACTGCACTACATAACCACACAGAAAATATCATAAAATGTTCTGTATACCTGCATACCATAAAATGTGCTCTATACCTGCATAACGCTAGTGTAGGCTACTTAGGATTCAGCATCCTGATGGTTTCTTGTGTACATCACAAATAAATATTACTAGTCCATACATTAATTACATCACAGGCATATCAACGTAATTTAAATAAAGTTAAACCAAATATATACAAATAAACATAAGTGTGCACATGTATGCATGTTATTTGTAACACAAGTGTGCACATGTATGTATGTTATTTGTAACATAAGTGTGCACATGTATGCATTTTATTTGCATTTCTTAACAGGCCTAGTGCCTTGATCTCTGTAGACCTTTTTCAAGCTCAGCCCAGGACTGCTGTTCAGTTAAATAACTCGCTCAGAGTCACATGCTTAGGCATTGAAGTGTGAGAGACTCAAACCCTGGACCATTGTAAACAGCTTGTTAACAGCTCCATAATCCACCACTCCAACTTCCTGAAAATGTGTGTGTGTATGTATCACTAACATCAACCCCCTTTTTTCCCATTTTCTACATGGGTTTGGGGTAGTGTATCAACTGCTTCCAACTGTCTCTCTCTCTCAATTCAGCTCCGCTCTCCTACCTTTTTCAACAGTCATGCCTATCACAAGTCTTCTTTCACATGATTCATCCATCTTGCTGCTGGATGCACTCATTTTCTCTTACCTTCTTCCTGTCTGTCCAAAATCTTCTTCACTAGATAGTCTGCTGCTTTCCTGCACAGGTGCCTGAACCACAGTCATTTGTTCTCATTTATCTTTCCTGCAAGTGGAGCTACTTTAGCGTCTGCTCTCACATCCTCATTTCTTCATCTGCCCCGCAGTGTGCATCCTACCACCCATCTCAGTCACTTCCTCTTCATCACCTCTAGCTTCCTCATCTGCTCTGCCTTTACCACCCAGATTTCTGTACCATACAGTAGTACTGGTTACACCACTGTTTGCACACCTTACCTTTCAGCTTATTTGCTATTCTCCTGTCATGCACTACACCTGATACTCTGGTCAGATGGCTGCAGTCCCTCTGATTCTAACTGTAAAATCCTCATTCAGAGTTCCCTTCACCTTAACCACCCCTCCTAGATACTTGAAGCTGTTAACCTGTTCCACTGTTTTCTCTTCTATTTCAGTTCTCAGCTTCTTCTGATTTCCCCATTTGCTGCCATTACCACTATCTTATCTGTTCTCAGTTTCATCCCATGTGCCTTCAGTTTTGCATTCCATCCTCGTATCCTTTGCTGAAGTTCTTGCTCAGAATCTGCATCTAATGCCACACCATCTGCATACAGCAACTTTGTTGAGCTCTCCCTTTTGGTCTGTTTGCTAATGTAGTCTATCACCAGTATGAATAACAGTGGGCTCAGAGCTGAACCCCTATAAGTTGATAGATAAGTAACTAGGTTAGCTGCCCTTGTGGATCATTTTAAGCTAGCCAATTTTGGGTTCAGTTGCCTAGGCAGCAAGACATTTCCCTGTGGTAAATTTGACTGGGGACATATGGCTGAAGTGACATTCAGCTGCAGAGAAATATGGCTGTTTGCAAATTCCCTGTGGGCAAAGAGAAGCATGCACTGCCATGCCCACAGCTTTAATAACCAAATGCACAGGGGGAAAACAATGTCCATGGTCCCCAGGAGAACATGAGACAGCAGGTAATATGGCAGGCATCAGCAGCAGGCTGGCCAGAGGGCATGTCAGTGGCAGTAACAATGCAGTGCACAATGGGCAGTGCCTTTATAATTGGAGTGTGTGGACCACTACTCCCTTCACATTGTCTAGGGGACATTACCTAAAATGCATACTGGAGCATAAATGTGACTACAGTAGAATGCAGGATTTCCTCCATGCTGTAGCACACTTATACATGTTGTAGTTATATAAGTATGTACTGTACACAAAGCACAACACTCATTACTTCTTCTGCTGCCATGCATTTGGCTATTAAAGCTATGAGCATAGCAGTGTGTGCTTCTCTTTGCCCACAGGTAATTTTCAAACACACACTATTCAGCCACTTTTACTGTATTTGTGTTTCCTCCTACTCTATGACTTTATTTAGCTTTTTCTGCTACATTCTGCTGCTTGTTCTCTAAAATGTTAAATTGCACCTTTTCTGTTACATTTATTACTGTCTCTTTATTGCCTGTTTAAATTGTGTTATTCTAAGCCTCTTAGGTTTGGTTTAAGCACGTGGGCTTTAGGCATACCCGTTAGCTTTCCCTGGCCTTTCTCGCTCAGATTCTGACAAATATAGATGGACAATTTCCTACAGTTCTTCCTGCCAATCTGGTTGATATGGGCATGCTGAGATAGTCTAGCAACTGCCTCATGTACACAGACTACCATCTACTACTACCACCTTGGAACACAATTTGTTAGAGAAGCAATTACATTAGGAACCTACAGTCTTTGTTCTGTCCCTCACAAGCCATAGGTTCATAGTTTCATAGGTTAGTACTAAGCTAACCGCCCTTGCAAGCCATTTTAAGCCTAGCCAATTATACCTTGTGAGACTCAAACCCTGCACCTTGTGTTTGCAAGGCAAACACCTTAGCCATTTAGCCACCCTAACCCAGTATATCTGGCACTGAGAAAGTGGTCAACACAATCACTATGCAACATCCTTCTCCCCTACATCCCTTAGAGATCTCTCAGATCTACTCACCAAAACCTAATCTGTGTCCAAAAACCCAATTGCCCTGCTGGCCAGCTCCTGCTAGCCTTTTCGTTAGAAAAAAAGTAGAATTCTCTTCCTTCCTCTCCAAGGACCTGTGCAAACTTTGAAAACTTTAAATCTCAGTTACATTCTTACCTTTACTCTAACAGAAAATGCAACTGCATTCTCCCCTCCTAGTCCTATAAGTCTCTCTCCATACCTAAACACCTCTCCAGCTATGATTACTAGCCTCTCTAGATATGATCTATAGGCTACCACACATATGTACATATTGTAAATATCAAATTTGTACCATGCACCTAAGAATCTACACCTGCTCTCTAACATGAAATGTAACTGTAAATTGTTCATTAATAATATTGTGTCTGTATCTAAAGGTAACATGTACCTAAGAAATTACATCTGCTCTCTTGCATGAAACATAATTGTAAATTGTTCTTCTTTTCTATATTGTACCTGTATCTAAACTTTGTAAAATGGAGCTTTTCTCCCTGGGCCTCCACTGAAAATTGGCTCCTTGAGCCCAGTGGACATCCACGGTCGTCAAACTGGAAATAAAATAAAATAAATAAATAAATCCCTACACCTCAAACACCACCCAAACCTACACAACGCACACGCACATATGCAGAGGTCCTCAACAAAAACATACCCAAACAAAGTAGACCTCTTAGGCAAAAACACACACAATCTCCACAACCTTCCACACCACATACAATTTGTAGTTCACACACCTGCGTTTCACATCCAGTAAGGCTTAACCAGAAACCCAACATATTAGTTATAGGAGACTCCATTGTGAGACACACAGATGTGTCTCTCACCAGGCTGGATAAGAAGAAAGTCATGGCTAGTTGGCTGTCAGGGGTCAGAATTTACCATATCACATACACACTGAACTCTCTCAACAGCAGGTACTGTTATGACACTGTAATATTCCATGTTGGAGTAAATGACTTACGACTCCCTGGACTATATGACAAGAGACATGATTGAGCTGATTATTTGTCCGAGGCAGGTATGTCCCTAGCCTTAAGCAGCATTCTGCTGTCACCCAGAATGAGACCTCAGTACAAACAGAAATGACTGACTTTAACAGTTGGCTTAGTTTCTGGTGTCATTCCAGGGGGGACCCAGTACCTGACAGCCTGAGAAGATATTATCAACAGACCATGATGCTTTGCCAAATATGGCCTGCATCTGTCTCACTTGGGCTTCCAGCTTCTGGCAAAGGCTCTTGTCTCCCCATAGTGCCTTTTTTAGGAAAAGTGATGAGGTTACAACTACCAACATAAAAATTTTAACAAAAGGCAAATTAAAGGTCATGCTTTTAAATGCTAGCAGTCTAAACATGAAACTGCACTCATTGCAAGCATTCTTAACCATGGAAAATGCTGACATCTGTGCAATCACAGAAACCTAGTTCAAAGCTGCGGAGAGCACCACAGCCTTTCCTGGTTACTCATCCTATCAAACATTCAGACCCCAAACTGTGGGCAGCAAAGCCAAAGAAGGTGGGGTTCAATCTATATTAAAGGCATACACACCTCCAAGCTGGTCAAGCAATATGATGCACAGAAGACACTGCAGGTGTAGCTAACCATTGACAAGCCTCTATACAAATCATAGCTAGCTACCATCCCCCAAATTTGTCTCAAGATGCCCAATCTGCCTATCTGGACCTCTTCGAATCTATAAAGATTCAACCCTTTACCCTGATCCTGGGTGACTTTAACTACCCAATCATAGACTTGAAGAACTACTCATGCCAGAACACAAATGCCCAGAGATTCCTCAATTTTGTCAATGCAAATACTTTGGAACAGCTAGTTGATGCCCCCCATAACAGGTAATGATATATCGGACTTGGTATTAACCAACAGGGTCTATATTAAAAGCACAAAGGTGTACTTACCCGAATAAGTAAACACTGACACGTCTTCATTGAACCACAAAAATATTGATTGTCCTGAAGCGAGAAATCCAAAACGTCGAATCATCATGGTTGGCCCTTCTGCGGTATAGCTCCATAAGGTAAGTGTATGATAGTTATGGACCTTAGGGTTAGGGTGCGGGTTAAGGTAAGTGCATAGATGGTAATGTATTTGAGTTTTAGTGTAGAGTTAAAAGTAGGGTTTTGTTAAGTGTATGTGTGTGGATTATTTAGTTTGTTTGGGTATAGCTTCTTAAGGTAAGTGTACGATAGTTACGGACCACAGGGTTAGGGTGCGGGTTAAGGTAAATGAATACATGGTGGCATATACAAGATTTAGTGTAGGGTTAGAAGTAGGGTTTAGTTTCGAGTTAGAAGTAAGGTTTTGGTTAGTGTATGTATGTGGTTTATTTAGTTTGTTTGGGTAGGTAGTATGTAACGGGCGGTGGGGTGAGACAACTATGACGGTTCGAGTTTTTGAATTTCGCGGTTTAGGGCATTTGGTGTATTTACGGTTTGCGGAATATGTGTCAGCGTTTACGTATTCGGGTAAGTACACCTTCTTGCTTTTAATATAGACTTTAACCAACATGAGTAATGACTGCAGCATCCCAGCAGTATCATTCTCCCTGGCAAGATCCAAATATAATGTGGTCACTTTCAAAGTCACCATCTCCCCCAACTCTCTTCTAGCTAGAGTCAAATAAAAAAACTTCTCCAGAGCTAATTGCAGCCTCCTGAGGGATGGTAGAAACAGCTTCACAGACCCCTCCCCCTCTCTAGAAACTGGCACCGGTATCTAAGACTATACCAAAGCACTATATGAGCATTTATATAGCTGCATTGAATTAGGAATACGCAACAGGTCTAAATCTTCCTCCACAAGGAAGAGTTAACCTGTCTGGTGGGCATCTGAAATAAATAAGCTCTATAATAAAAGGAAAAAATTACTGTCCAGGACCAAGAAGAAGCAGCTGCCCAATTGAAAGAAATATCTCCTTAGCCTGAACAAGCAAATAAAAACACTAATGAAATCCTCCAAAGTAAAATTCGAGTCCAAATTGGCCACATTTACTAGAGACAATCATAACTCCTTCTTCACATATGTCTGCAATCTGAAAGGAAGCACCCAGATCTGTTCAGAACTGGTGGTCCATCACACCACATATACAAATACTTTAGATATAGCAAATTTGCTGGCTGACAGATTCAGTGAAAACTTCACCCCTCTGTCCCCCAATCATTAAATCAGGACATTCCCAGTACCTGCACCCTTCCCCTTGTATCGACGGAACAGGTCATCACTGCTCTCTCAAAGTCAAAAAATACAGCCTCCATGGGACCTGATAACATCCCAGGCTGCATCCTACATGAACTCCAACTGATTGTGTGCTTAGGACATTGTTATTAATTGTGATCATTTGTGGGGATTCACTCTCCCCAAATGGGATGATGATGCATTTTTTTGGTATTTAGCTTGAATCCATGTTTCTGGCACCAGTCGTTAGTTTGGGTGAGATCCTCTTGGAAGATTTCTACATCACTAGGGAAATTGATGACAGCACCCAACTTGCGGTCTGTGCTTCCATTGTATTCAAAGCTTTCTACATGGCCCATCCCATAAGTAAGAGTATCTCATCCAGGGAAAAGGAGATCATAACATCCCTATATTCTTCCCTTGTAAGGCCCATTATTGAGTACAATGCCCCATTCAACCTATACCTCTCAAAGCACAGAGGTTCCTCACAGGAGAATCTAGGGCCTCAAAAATCTACCATACACAGATAGGCTAAAAGCCTTATCCCTTTACTCAGTTTCATACAGACCTCTGACTGGCATACAGGGCAATCTCGGATTGCACCTTGATGGGACTGCTGCATATCTGCAAGTCAAGCTCCACTCAAGTAACCTGTGCACGTGGCCTCAGCCTGTTCTGTGACATCAATAGGACTTGTTGGTGGTACAGATTTGTGTCACAGAGACTCCCCCATTTGTGGAATAGACTCCCTCTCCACATCAAGCAGAGTACCTCTTTACCTGTTTTTAAGCACAACCTGGATAACTGGAAGGGAAACAGAAAATACATCCCTGGGATTCCACTCGTGTCCATGCTAGACAGGGGCATTGGGTGATGACTTGTCTAAACATGGGATAAACTCTTGGCTAGGCTTATAAGGGCCTCAGGGCCAATAGCTTATTAATTTCCTATGTTTCTATGATCTTATGATCTACTCACTCACTTTCCAGAAGCTAGTAGAGTGCCTCTGATGCCTTGTTCTTTGCTATTACAACTTTTTTCTTAGCCTTCTACTTAGTATTCCTTCCTAGCCTGGTCCATTTTTTCTATCTCACACTTTTTCTAGCACTCCACACGGCTTTCCTTATGTAACTTATTTACATACCTGCCTCAGCTGCATATCTGTTCTATAGTCATCACACATTGTTTTGAGATGCTGCCAGTCTTCTTCTTCAACTCCTCTTATTTCCTCCTCTTCTTGGGGTATTACAGCCCTAAGTAATTCCTTGAACTGTTGTGTGGTCTCTCTCATTAACTTCCAGTTCTTTAGCTTGGTCTCTGTAGATCTTACAGCCTTCTGTAATCTCTGTTTGCATTCAATAGTGGCAACCAATAATTTATGCTGTGGGCTGACTGTTTCACTGGAGATTACTTTAATGCCATTTCCATACTAGTAGAAAGCCTTCCTGAGTTGCATGTTGGCCACTTTTGTATATGACCTTGTGACTGTCTCTCTTGATGAATCATGTATTGGCTACCATCAAGCCATTTGCCAAACAAAAATCTAGAATGTAGTCCTCATATCCTGTTCTGTATGTTCCAATTCAGGTCGACCACCAATTTATTTATTTCAATTGTATTTTATTTGTTTATTTAGTTACCCTTTATTTTATGTGTTAGTCCTTGTAGCCTCTATTCAGGTGAGACCCACTGTTATATTTATACTACTAGGGAAGTTTTGGCCAGTGCATTGGGACTCTTTTCAATAGGTGCCATGGGATCTTTTATATCCACCTGATGTATCACCAACTCAGACAGATGAGGCCTCTGTTTAACTTCTTATCTAAAGGACAACACAGTCAAGAGTGCAGCACCCCGCTGTGCTGCAGTGAGAGCCATTTTCTGTGTGGGAATAGAACCCACAGCCATAGCTAAACATACTACGTGTTATGCCACTGACATACTGACTTTCCTTAATAGGATGTATTGTCCTGCTTTATCTAACTGATCCTGCAACCTCTGACAGAATGCACTCTTTTATCACTATGGCAACCTACTGTGGGCATAGGCTGAGATCATGAATAGTGTCTTATTGTTACTCTACAGTCTCATTGCCATGAGTCTGTTACTAATTCTGCTGACATCACTGACTGTCTTATGGAACCTCCCTCTCAACACAATTCATAAACCATTTCTAGTGTGTTCTCCTCCTGATTAGTAGACTCTGGATCCCAAGCCAAGAGACTTTACTGTAAATACAACATCTAACCTTTAGACAGAGTGAAAATTGTCAAACTCTGATAACTAGAATTAGCGATCCATTCTGTGTAATGAAAGACCTGAATATCCTGAACTAATTTGGTTTAATAGGTAGAGGTTCTGACTCGGTTGCTGTTAGATATATTTACATTGTGGATTAAAAATTCATAAGGTGTATTGTTTTACCTTTTCCTGAAACGTATGTGGCAGATTTTAATTAGGCTGCTTTGCCATTACTGTTATATAATAGTGTGCATAATAGCATATGTAGATTCATAGATTCATAGGTTGTTACCAGAGTAATGACTGTGATATAATAATGTGCATAATAGAGTATGTAGATTCATAGATTCATAGGTTGTTACCAGGCTAACAACCTGGGGGGCCCTTCTAAGCCTAGCCAAGATTTGCCAAAAGGATAATGATGTCCTGCATGCAAACTGGACATTGAGGGCATGGCACGTATAAGCTCCTGCTGTCCATAAAAGGTTACTTACTTTTATATTATTTTTGATAACAGAGGTACAACAATGATGCATTGTAAATCATTTAATGAGAAATATGCTTGGTGTGGTTAAACTCTCTAGGTTAGGTAAGACTGATGTAGAGCTGAACGTCATTGACCCTGCATGGGTATCTGTCATGCATAATGTGGACACAAACATCTTTAAATCATTGTGTCTAACTGCCCGAGTAAATGTACAGCATGAATGAATCAATGTTGCACCAGGATCCTTAAAATTGCATGCATATTGATGGGCATCACCCTGTGTGCTCAAATAGATAGATAGATAGATAGATAGATAGATAGATAGATAGATAGATAGATAGATAGATAGATAGAGTGACAAAGGGAGATACTGCCAGCACAGCTATCTGGAATTTTGTAAATAAATCTATGACATTTGTGAATATCAACATGATTTATATAAAATGCTTGTATTACAACTGTATTACAACTGTATGTCACATGTATATCAAACTAGGTTTGTATAGACATGTGAGTTAAAAAGGTATTTTATAAAGTGCTTGTGCATAAAATGAAAACACAGTGGGCCTACTGGAAAAGAACAGAAAGCTACATGTGCTATTGTAACTGTTTAAATGCATATATTTTAACAATGAGAACTGGAATACAGAATGTTAACTTCAGAAAAATAGCTGAAATTAAATTACTTTATAGGCTAGGCTGGAGACATAATGTCTGTACACGGGAGATTTCTGTATTGTCTTCAGAGTGAATAAATTACTAGTTTTGAAAACATGAAGGAATGTAATTGTTTTATGACATCCAGCATCTGCCGAAGATCTGAGGTCTATGTATTTTCACAAGTAGATGCTTAATACTGCTAGCTTCCAGCAGCGGAGTTCATACGGGAACTTGTAGTCTGATAACAAGAAATGAGGTTATTATGTAAGCTATCCCAGCAGTAATATTTGAGATATTAATTTGAGAACTCTTTAAGAGAGACAGAACATTCTGCATTCTGTCTTGGATCTGACAAGAATCATTAACCAAAATACCTGCTTGCTGTGATGAAGCAACTTACTACGGAATAGTATAATTGTCTTAGATATACTCAAGAATATAGCAAAGCTTAGTTTAGATATGTTTCTTTATTCATCCAAGGCTATCCTGCAATGTTGTTTTAAATATTTCCTGTGATTTTGAACTCTGATGTCACTGTGAATATATACTGAGCATTTTCTTTTTCTTTGATTATTTATTGTTACATTTATTTAAACCTTTCATGTGGCTGATCTGTCTAGAGATATTTAAGTTTTGAGAGTATTTGCATATTTAATTGGTGACACTGTGTTAGCCACTCCTAATAGCCTTGCTCTTGGTCAAACTACCATTTGAATTAATAGTAATATCACACAGTAGGATTACACAACCTTTGTTAAGGGCCTTAAAGTAGTTGATAAGGAGTTGGCTGATGAAAGTGATAACTACCTTATAGTCTGGGCAGAAGGGGGCATAGCTAGTAAACCTGTGCCAGCCTTTCCCAGGTGTGTGTGTGTGTGTGTGTGTGCACATGAATGTGTGTGTGTGTGTGTGTGTGTGTGTGTGTGTGTGTGTGTGTGTGTGTGTGTGTGTGTGTGTGTAAATCAAACCTCAAAGAGTGCGTGTCAGCTACTTGGGCAGGGACACGAAGCACTGGTTGGAGACAGTGGGTGTTTGAGGTCTTGGCTTGGCCTCTCAGCTGAGATCTCAGCTCTATAGCTGTGCCAGTCATATTGGGGATCTGGAGAAAGAGGGAAAACCAGCCCTGGACTGACCGTAATCTCTGTGTGCTCTTAAGGGAAATTGCACTTGATCCAGATAGCTGCATCTGGAAATACTGTCTGTGTACCTGTTATTCTCCCAAAATATGTCCCCCACTGATGCCAATGGTGAGGATTGAGGCTAGTTTATTACTGGTCCTGTGTCCTAGTTCTAGTTAGTCAAGGAGAAAAGGCAAGGATGTCAGCAGAGGAGTATGGCAAGCTGACAAGGAACCAGTTGGCTGATATTTGCCAAGACACAGGACTTGTGCATGCCAAGCTGACTAAAACAGAAATGATTGCAGCCTTAGTCACAGCTGCATCAGAAACAAGCAACCAGGAGGACAACCAGACTTGCTTTGTGGATGTACAATTCTCAGAAAATGGACAGTTCATCTTTGCCTCAGAGGACTTAAACACTCTTCTGCAGTTAAAGAGACTTGAACTGTAGGGCAAACAGTTGGAACTAGAAGCAGCAGAGAGACTGCAACATTTGGAGGTGAAGAAAAGGAGAAACAGAGGGCATTAGAATAAGCAGAGAGACTGAGACATCTGGAGACTGAAGAAAAGGAGAGACTGAGAGGTTTGTAGGCTGAAGAAAATGAGAGGCAGAGGCAACATGAAAAGGAAATGCTGACACTTCACCAGGGTCATAGAGGTAATAGTGAAAGGAATAACCGAACCCCAGAAGCAAGGTCAGTGAATTTTTTCCACAATTTACAGAGGGTGATAATTTTGATAGCTTTATTCATATGTCTGAAGGGGTTTGTAAACATTATAATGTTGACCAAGGGCTCTGGGTATGGTTCCTGACCCCCTTACTCTATGGTAAAGCTGTAATTGCTGCTTGTAAATTGCCTCATACTGGTTGCATAAATTATTATATGGTTAAAAATTGTCTGTTAGAGTGTTTTAAGTTAACACCTGAAGCTAATAGAAAAAAAGTTTCATGAGCATAGACATAAGGCAGATGAAAGTGTGTGTGAATATATTGCTTAACTTGTGGTGAGGGAACAAGCCCTTAGAACTTTGCCTGAGGACATGAGAATCAGGGAATGCAATACTGCAGATGAGGTGGGGAAAAATTGAGACCTATACCTAGCAAGCAGGGCATCACTGCTCAGGAAAGGGGTACCCAGTGCTGCACATGGGTCTAAGGAAACCCATGTTGGGCAGCCTAAAACACCCCAACAGAGTCTACCATTAACAGGGGAAGCCACCAGTTCAGGTGCATGGCCAGGATTAAGGGTTAAATGTTTTAAATGTAACCAATGGGCCATGTAGCATATAGATGTCAATGGAAGCAAGGTGGGGAACAAAAGGCAGGAGAGCCAGCAAGTGGGAATGACAGAATGCAACATTAAGTTATCTGGAGACAACAAGGGTACAAAACTACCACAAGAGGTTATATTCTATCTTAGTAGATGGGAAACAGGACACTGCTAAGACAGACACAGCCTCTGACCTAACCATTGTAAAGCCTGCAATGGTAAAAGAGGAGCCCTACTTGCTTGGGCAGTCTACTCCAGTTAGAGCTTTAGGAGGAACCCCATTCCAAATACCTTTGGCTAGGGTCCACCTTGACTGGGAAGGTGGAAAAGGAAGCAAGTTAGTAGGTGTGTTTGAGGATATCCCTGCAGATGTCCTGCTAGGGAATAATTTTGATAGTACAGTACCTTGTGTGCATGCAGTTACATGCAGTCAGGCTTGAAGACAAGCATGTGGGTCTGGTAGCCTGGGTGTGACCTAGACAGACCACACACTTGAAGCCAGGACTGCTGAGGTGTTTACTTCAGAGAGGGACCTACCCTGTAACATTGAGACTGAAGGTGAGCCACAGCTGCTGGTGGGTACTGATGTTCTCTTGGACAGAGTGATTGCAAGGGCAGAGGTGAGTAGTAGTACCCAGGCTGACAGTGAGGCACCTCTGTCTGAAGATACCAGATGTCCTGTGGAAGAGGAGTTGGGAAGGGTTATAAAGATAGAGTTGAGACAGGCTCAGCTCTCAGACCCTACATTAAAAGGCTTGAGAGAGGTAGCCAGGGAGGCGCCTGATTCACAAGGAAAAGGAGAATCTGTATATTTGGACAAAGGATTACTGTGTAGAGAGTGGACTCCTGAGTGTGGGTTGGAAGGTGAGGTAATACAGCACTTGGTAGTGCCCATAGCCAACTGTCTGGCACTTCTAGCCATAGCCCATGACATTCCTTTTGCAGATCATTTGGGCATAAAGCATACAGACAGATGTATTATGTAGACCTTTTATTGGTCTGGGATTTCCAGGGATGTAACTGGGTACTGCAGGACCTGTGAGCAGTGCCAAAAGTTAGGCAAGGCAGGAGACAAGGTTAAAGCTCCTTTGATGCCTTTGCCTGTGAGCTAAGGCTCTTGCCACCCCCATAGTGCCTTTTTTAGGCAAGGCTCAAAAGACAAACCCACCTCCTTAGAAAACAAAAATGGAAAAAAACTAAGGGTAATGCTGCTCAATGCCAGAAGTCTAAATCTCAATATGCAGGCACTTGATGCACTCCTCAGCATGGAGAACATCGACATCTGTGCAGTAACTGAAACCTGGTTCAAGGCTCCTGAGAGCACCCCAGCGATACCAGGCTATACCTTGTATCATGCTTTTCGGCCCCAAAACCCGAGCCGAACCACAAAGGGAGGGGAAGTGTCCATACCCATAAAGGACACCCACACCTCCAGGTTAGTAGCAACACATGAAGCATCAGAGACCATACAGGTGCAACTAACCATAGGCAAAACTGCTATACAACTGGTAGCATGTTACAGACCACCCTCCCAATCTCAAGAACCCCACTCAGCCTTCCTGAAGACATTGGAGGATATGAATGTATCACAAAATACCATCATACTGGGAGACTTCAACTACCCAAACATAGATTGGGTACATTATTCTAGCCCTAATACCCTAGCCCAAAGGTTCCTGGAATTCATAAATTCAAATGCACTGGAACAACTAGTCACCTCTCCCACTAGGGGAGATAATATACTAGACCTGATCATCACAAACATGGGGACAAAATGCTCCACACCAGAAGTATACTCCTCACTTGTGAGATCTGACCACAAACTAATCACCCTGGATATACATATCCCACCTCCACCCCCAGCACAAAAGACCACAGTGAAAAACTTCTCAAAAGCAGACTTCACTCTTCTTAAGACTGAGATGGTATCCTTTAAGCCCACTGTGCCAGTGGATACCACATCCCACAATGCCGAATCCTTCACAAATGCTTTCTATGGACATCTCCAAGAATGCATGGATCATGCAATCCCAAACAAATCCAAGTCCCTCTCCACCAAATGTAAGCATCCTGTCTGGTGGACCTCAGCCATAAACAAATTGTATAACAAAAGAAGGAAGCTACTGCACGTCAGAGCGAAATCACATGAAGGGAAGACATCTCTGATCAACATTAGCAAAAAACTACATTCTCTCATAAAAACATCCAAGGCAAACTTTGAGAGAAAAATCGCTAAGGACACTAAATATAACCACAAATCCTTCTTCAACTATGTTAGAAACCTGGGCGGAAACCTTCAGATATGCTCAGAGTTGGTTCACAACAACAAAAAATACACTGAACCCACAGATATTGCTAACATTCTGGCTGACAGGTTCAGTGCAAATTTCTCCCCTCCTTCACCCCCAAAAGAAGAAATACTTATCCCAGCTGAATGTAATCTCCCTGTCATTTCAGATGTCCAAGTGAGAACCGCCCTAAACAAAGCAAAAAACACAGCATCAATGGGACCTGACGGTATCCCGGGGTGCGTGTTATGTGAACTCCAAGAGGAGCTAAACCCACACATGAAAATTCTATTTAACCTTAGCCTTACTTCGGGATATGTGCCTGAACACTGGCGTACAGCAACAGTGGTCCCACTCCACAAGGGGGGTGCCTCTACAGACCCTGGAAACTACCGCCCCATAAGCTTAACTAGCCTGGTCTGCAAAGCTATGGAAAGAATCATTATGGAACTCATAAACAGAGACATAGGGGACCTACAGACACTTGACCCCACCCAGTTCGGCTTTGTAAAGGGCAGATCCTGCCTTTTAAACCTGGTTGACTTTTTTAAAACAGTCACTAGAGCCATTGATGAGGGCAAAGCAGTCCATACAGCATACCTGGACTTGGCTAAGGCCTTCGACACAATACCCCACTCAGGCATCATAGATAAGCTAAACAGCTTAAAAGTAAACCCTTATGTCACTAGATGGGTTGCAAACTGGCTAAAGGACAGAACCCATAAAGTTAAAATCGCTGGAGCAATGTCAGACTCAAAGCCAGTCACAAGTGGTGTCCCACAGGGATCTGTCCTGGGACCCCTCTTGTTCGGCATTTATTTCTCAGATGTTAAAGCAAACATGGGAGGACTGTGGCTGACAAAGTTCACAGATGACTGCAAACTAGGCGTCATAGTCGATACACCAGCAGACACACACATCCTACAAAAAGGCCTCACTGAAACGGACAACTGGTGCCGTAGCCACAGCCTTAAACTAAATGCCAAAAAATGTATAGTCATCCCTTTTGGAAAAAACAAAGTACCCACAAATTATCACATAGACAGCAACCCACTGAGTACAGAAAAAGTAATCAGAGACCTAGGGACCCAAGTCGACAGCGACCTCTCATTTGACACCCACGTTGCCAAAGTGGTTAGAAAAACATTCTACCTTGCACACCTCATCATGAAGGGATTCACATCCAGATCAAAGGATGTCATTGTACCCCTATATTCCTCCCTCATCAGACCCATGATTGAGTACAATGCCCCATTTGGTATGTACCTCACCTGGCATTTTCAACAGCTGGAGAGACCACAAAAGTACCTCACCAAAAGGATCAAGGGTCTCCAACATATGTCTTATTCTGCCAGACTAAAGAAACTTCAGCTCTATTCAGTAGCATACCGCCTGCTCAGAGGTGATCTCTGCCTGACGTACAAGGCCATGTCCAATCAGGATCTGATGGACATGCTCCACCTCAAAAAATCCAAATCCATCAGGACCACGAGAGCTAAAGACTTAAACCTCGGCACAAGTATGAATAGGACATGTTGGAGGGATAGATTAATAACCCAGAGGCTTCCCATGCTTTGGAACAGGATCCCAGTTCATATTAGGCAGAGCCCCTCACTGACTCTCTTCAAGAGAAATCTTGATGAGTGGATGGGAGATCGTAAGTTTACCCCAGGGGTCACATCTGTGTCACTACTAGACAGGGGCACAGTAAACTAATTCTATTATATAAGGGGAACTTCATTGTGCCACTACTAGACAGAGGCACAGTATTCTAGATTTATTCTGTACATTTTTGTACCATTTCATGGGGTTGCAAAAGCCACATCACTATGGCTAGGCTTACAAATGCCCCAGGGCAGATAGCCTAGTACTATACTATGAAACTATGAAACTATGAAACTATTTCAGAGGGGAGCTATGGCTATTGTAGGGCCTCTGAGTACCCCAAGTTCCACTGAGAAGAAATATATGCTAGGGGTAGTAGATTATAGGTTCATAGGTAGGTATTAGGCTATCTGCCCGAGGGCATTTATAAGCCTAGCCAGAGTGTGTCAGCTTTCACCACCCCATTGATTAATTAACTGATCATCTGTCAAGCAGAGCCAATGAAGTGATCCCAGGGGTGTATTTTCTGTTGCCCATCCACTCGTCAAGGTTTTTCTTGAAGAGTGTTAGTGAGGGCCTCTGCCTAATGTAGTTTGGAATTTTGTTCCAAAGCATGGGGAGTCTCTGTGATAGGAATCTATCCCTCCAGCATATTCTATTTATTGTTATGGTGAGGTTTAGCTCACTAGAGCACATGGCTCGCAGTGACTTGGATTTCCTTAGGTGGAGCATGTCCATCAATTCTGAGTTGGACATGGCTTTGTAAGTCAGGCAGAGATCACCTCTGAGTAAGTGATATGCCACTGAGTACAGCTGGAGTTTTTTCAGTCAGACTGCATAGGACATATGTTTGAGGCCAGTAATCCTCTTGGTAAGGTAGCTTTTTGGTCGTTCCAGCTGTTGGAAGTGTCTTGTGAGGTACATCCCAAATGGGGCATTGTACTCTATGATGGGTCTGATGAGTGACGAGTAGAGGGGCACTATAACTTCTTTATTTCTAGATGCAAACCCTTTAGTAATTAGATGGGCTACATAGAAATATTTACTAACTACTTTGGCAATATGATTGTCAAAGGAGAGATTACTATCTACCTGGGTCCCCAGGTGTCTTATTACCTCTTCTGTGTTAAGGGGGCTGCCACCTATGTGGTAATTAGTGGGTGTTTTGTTTATCCCAAATGGGATGGCTATGCATATTTTGGCATTTAGCTTGAGACCATGACTTTGACACCAGCTGTCCATCTCAGTAAGGCCCTTTTGGAGGATGTTCATGTCAGCCTGAGAGTCAATTATAGGTTCAATAGGTTCATAGGTTCATACTAGGCTATCTGCCCTAGGGCATTTATAAGCCTAGCCAGAATGTGTTTGGCTTTCGCCACCCATTTTAAATTTATTTTGCTATGCCCTTTTTCGAGGTTAGTATACTGTGCCTCTGTCTAACAGTGACACAGAAGTGATACCCGGGGTAAACTTACACTCTCCCATCCACTCATCAAGATTCCTCTTGAAGAGAGTCAATGAGGGACTCTGCCTAACCTAGACTGGGATTTTATTCCAGAGTGAAGGGAGCCTCTGGGTTATGAATCTGTCCCTCCAGCATGTCCTCTTTATTTCAGTGCTGAGGTTCAAGTCTCTCAAGTTCGTAGCTCGATGGGATTTGGATTTTCTGAGGTGCAGCATGTCCATTAATTCCAGGTTGGACATGGCTTTATACATCAGGCACAGATCGCCTCTGAACAGGCGGTATGCCACTGAGTAGAGCTGGAGTTTCTTTAACCGGGCAGCATATGGCATCTGTTTGAGCCCTTTGATCCTCTTGTGAGGTACTTTTGGGGTCTTTCCAGTTGCTGCAGGTGTCTGGTAAGGTACATCCCAAAAGGGGCATTGTACTCAATTATGGGCCTGATGAGGGATGAGTAAAGAGGCACAATGACCTCCCCTGATCTAGATGTGAATCCCTTCATGATTAGGTGGGCTATATAAAATGTTTTTCTAACCACTTTGGCCACGTGGTTGTCAAATGAGAGATTGCTATCAACTTGGGTCCCCAGGTCCCTAATTACTTCTTCTGTGCTTAATGGATTACCACCTATGTGGTAATTTGTGGGCACTTTGTTTTTGCCAAAGGGGATGACTATACACTTTTTGGCATTTAGCTTGAGGCCATGGCTCTGGCACCAGTTGTCTGTTTCTATGAGGCCCTTTTGGAAGATGCTTGTGTCGGCTGGAAAGTCGATTATGGTGCCCAGTTTGCAGTCATCTGCGAACTTGGTCAGCCACAGTCCTTCCGTGTTGGGCTGTACCTCCGAGAAATATATACCGAACAAGAGAGGTCCCAGGACTGAGCCTTGTGGGACACCACTTGTAACTGGTTTGGAGTCTGACATGGCTCCAGCAATTCTAACCATGTGGGTTCTGTCCTTGAGCCAGTTTGCAATCCATCTAGTGACATAGGGGTTTATATTTAAGCTTGTGAGCTTATCTATAATGCCCGAGTGGGGTATTGTATCGAAGGCTTTTGCGAGGTCCAGGTAGGCTGTGTGGACCACCTTTCCCTCGTCAATGGCCTTGGTGACTGTTTCAAAGAAATCAACCAGGTTTAAGAGGCAGGATCTGCCCTTAACAAAGCCGAACTGGGTAGGATCCAGTGTCTGTAGGTCCCCAATATCTTTATTTATGAGGTCCATGATGATCCTTTCCATAGCTTTGCAGACCAAGCTAGTCAGGCTTATGGGGCGATAGTTTCCAGGATCCATTGAGGCACCACCTTTATGGAGAGGGACCACTGTTGCTGTACGCCACTCTTTGGGCACATATCCTGTAGTAAGGCTAAGATTGAACAGTAGTTTTATGTTTGGGTTTAGCTCTTCTTGGAAATCGTGTAGGATGCAGCCCGGGACACCATCTGGTCCCATTGATGCTGTGTTTTTTGCTTTGGAGGGGGCGGCTCTTACCTGAGCATCTGAGATGTCAGGGGGGCAGCACTGTGCTGGGATAGATATTTGCCCTTTTGGTGGGGAGGGGGGGTTTGCGCTGAACCTGTCAGCTAGGATGTTGGCAATGTCTGTGGGTTCAGTGTATTTTTTGTCATTTTGGACTAATTCTGAGCATATCTGGTAATTACCACCCAGGTTCCTAACATAACTAAAGAAAGCCTTGTGATTATCCTTAGTGTCCTGTGCAATTTTTCTCTCGAAGCTGGCCTTAGACAATTTTATGAGTGCCCGTAGTTTTTTGTTAATACTGATCAGTTTGCAGTCATCAGCGAACTTGGTTAGCCATAGTCCTCCTGTGTTTGCCTGTACTTCTGAGAAGTATATGCCGAACAGTAGGGGTCCCAGGACCAAGCCTTGTGAGACACCACTTGTGACTGGTTTAGAATCAGACCTGTAGCCCGCTATTCTTACTATATGAGTTCTGTCTGTAAGCCAGTTGGCAACCCATCTCATGACATAGGGGTTTATGTTCAGTTTGGTGAGTTTTTCTGTAATACCGGAGTGGGGAATGGTGTTGAAAGCCTTGGCAAGGTCAAGGTAGGCTGTGTGAACCACCTTTCCCTCATCTATGGCCTTGGTGACTGTCTCAAAGAAGTCAACCAGGTTTAGTAGACGTGATCTGCCTTTAACAAAACCAAACTGGGTCCTGTCAAGTGTTTGTTAATGATTTCCATGATGATGCACTCCATAGCCTTGCAGACCAGGCTAGTCAGGCTTATAGGGCAATAGTTACCAGGGTCAGTTGTGGCCCCTTCTTTGTGGAATGGAATAACCATTGCTGTGCACCATTCTATGGGCATGTAGCCTGTGGAGAGGCTGAGGTTGAACAGCGTGTTTAGGTGGGGGGTTAGTTTGGTCTGTAGTTGGGACACCATCTGGCTCCATTGACACTGTGTTTTCTGGCTTTTGAAAGGGTTGGTTTCACTTGTGCGTCTGTGATTTTTGGGACACTACACTTTTCTGGTATTGTTGTGGGCTCTTTTGGGGGTGAGAGGGGGGTGAAGTTTGCATTGCATCTATCTGACAGGATGTTGGCAATATCAATAGGTTCAGTATATTTTGTGCTACTTAGATTCTTAGCAAAGCTAAATAAGGCTTTATGGTTATCTTTTGAATACTTGGCTAATTTTCTTTTAAAGTTACCCTTGGATGATTTTATGACGGACCTTAGTTTCTTACTGATACTGATTAGGGATGTCTTTTCTTTTTGGGATTTGATTTTTTTTCTGAACTAGTTTCCTCCTTCTATTGTATAGCCTGTTTATGGCAGGGATCCACCAGACTGGTTTCCTTCTCTTAGAGGAGTGAGTCTTACTTTTGCTTGGGATGGCATGATCCATGCATCCTTGTCGGTGCTTATAGAGTACATTTATAAAGGTTTCTGCATCTTGGGCAGCATTATCCTTTAGCGTGGGGGCTGTGAAACTTACCGCCTCTGTCTTAATTAAGGTGAAGTTTGCTTTAGAAAAGTTTTTTACTGTGGTTTTCTTAGTTGGGGTGGTGGTGGCTACCAGATACCCTGAATCAATGGCTCTGTCCTCCACTTGAGGCACAAAATGTGGCAAATGTTTTGTTTGAGATTTTCACAGGGTAGGTTTCCTGAATGAAATACTGACTGAGAGAGGTACCAGTTTCATGACAGACTTGCTGGCTTGTCTGTGGAAGCACTGTGGGGTGAAACACCTAAAGACCACCCCCTACCATCCCCACAAAATGTTATGGTGGATAGGTTAAACTCCACTAAAGACCATGCTATGAGCAATTGCAGACCAGTTTAAGAAGGAGTGGGACAAATATTTGCCCCATCTGTTGTTTGCTTACAGAGAGGTGCCCCGGGAATCCACCGGTTTTTCACCCTTTAAGTTGCCATATGGGCATAGGGTGAAGAGACCTCTACATTTGATTTGTGATGAGTGGGAAGGTGAGTGTGAATCTCAGAAGGAGTCTTTTGTGGCATATGTCCTAAACCTGAGGACAAGGCTCAGGGAACTCATAGTTTTGGTTTTATATGACAGGAAGGCTCTAGCTAGAGAGTATGCTGAATGGGCAGCAAGTTATGGTTATCATTCCTGTCAGACACAACAAGCTGCAGGCAACTTGGGAGGGATGCCTCAAAGTGGTAAGGAAGGTCAGTGATGTTAACTACATGGTAGAACAGCTAGGCAGGTGGCAAGAGCATAAATTGTACCATGTTAACATGATGAATCTTTATCATGAGAGGGAGGCCCTGGTGCTGAGTATCTGCAGTCAATGGCAGGAGGAGTCTGAGAGCAGATCTGGTGACTGATCTCCTTAGTCAGGCTTGGACTGATGCCTCAGTGGAAGGGGTAGCAATATTCCAGCAGCGATCCCCTACCCAGGTTCAAGAAATCTGAAAAATGTTACAGGAGTTTGTTGGCATGTTGACTGGGAAACCAGGTTGTACACATCTGCTGCAGCACCATGTGGATACAGGACTCCAAAGGCCTATTAAACAGTCCCCTTATGTGGTGCCTGAGAGGGTGAAACAGACTCTTAGGGAGGAGATACATGAAATGTTGGAACTAGGGGTAATCTAGAAGTCTAGAAGTCCTTGGGCCCCCCCTAGTGGTGCTGGTACCAAAGAAAGATAGCAGCAATTGGTTCTGTGTAGACTACAGGAAACTAAATAGTCACACAGAGTTGCCTAGGACAGATGAATCCCTAGACAGATGAATCCCTAGAGCAGCTGGGTGGGGCTTAGTATCTTACCACTACTGATTTTACGAAGAGTTACTGGCAAGTGCCCTTGACTCCCAATGACAGAGAGAGGTCAGCCTTCATGACTCCCTTTGGGTTGTATGAGTTTACAAAGATGCCCTTTGGGAAGAAAAATGCCCAGAGACTTTAAATAGGCTGATAAATCATATCCTAGCAAGAGCAGGAGATTTTACCCTTGCTTACCTGGATGATATTGCCATCTACAGCCATTCCTGGAAAGAGCACCTTCAACAAATCAGGGAGGTGTTGAGTAGACTACAGAGGGCAAGGTTGACCATTAAGTCCAGTAAGTGTCAGATGGGTATGGCAGAGGTCTCCTACATCAGACATAGAGTGGGGAGTGGTAAGATCAGGCCAGAGCTTGCCAAAGTCAAAGACATTCAGGCATGGTCTGCCCTTGTCACCAAAAAGCAGGTGAGGGCATTCTTAGGGGCTGCAGGGCACTATAGAAAGTTTGTCCCCAATTTAGTACCATAACTGCTTCCCTCACAGACCTGGCAAGGAAAAGAGGCCAGATAAGTTTGTGTGGACCCCAGCATGTGAGCAGCCATTCCATAAATATAAAGGAACTTTGGGAAGACCCCTCCCCCCATGTTAACCAGTCCAGATTACAGCAAATAATTTGTTCTGCAGGTGTATGCTTCAAATCAGGGGGTAGAGGCTGTACTCATCCAGGTTTCCTCAGAGCGATAATAGCACCCAGTGGTATATCTCAGCAGTAGGCTCCATCCCAGGGAGGAATGATATGCAGCTGTGGCAAAGGAATGTCTAGCCATAGTTTAAGCACTGCAGAAACTTCAGCCTTATTTCTAAGGAAGGTAAATTCACTGTTGTTACAGACCACAATCAATTAACATGGCGACATTGAGCCAGCCAGAAAAATGCCAAGCTACTAAGGTGGAGCATAGGGTGGGTTACAATATAACTTTCCTTTGTACGCCATTTCACATGGTCATACAGATTACAGTTTCATATTACTGCACGTGTGAGTTACACTGTAACTTATCTTTGTATGCACTTCACCTGGTCATACAGAGTACAGTGTCATATTGTTGCACATACGTGGGTTACACTGTAACTTATCCTTGTATGCACTTCACCAGGTCAAACAGAGTACAGTGTCATACTGTTGCACATGTGTGGGTTACAGTGTAACTTACCATTGTGTGTCATTTCACCTGGTCATTCTGAGTACGGTGTCATATTCTTGCACATGCATGGGTTACACTGTAACTTATCTTTGTATGCACTTCAGCTGGTCATACAGAGTACATTGTCATATTGCTGCACATGTGTGAGTTACACTGTAACTTATCTTTGTATGCACTTCAGCTGGTCATGTAGTGTACAGTGTCATGTTGCACATGTTTGAATTACACTGTAACTTATCTTTGTATGCACTTCACCTGGTCATACAGAGTACACTGACATATTGTTGCACATGTGGGAGTTACACAGTAACTTGTCTTTGTATGCACTTCACCTGGTCATACAAAGTATAGTGTCATATTGTTGCACATGCATGGGTTACACTGTAACTTATCTTTGTATGCCATTTCACCTGGTCATACAGATTACAGTGTAATATTGTTGCACATGCATGGGATACATTGTAACTTATCTTTGTATGCAATTTTAACTGGTCATTCAGAGTACAATGTCATCCTGTTGCACATGTGGAAGATACACTGTAACATCTTTGTATGCCACTTCACCTGGTCATACAGAGTACAGTGTCATACAGTTGCACATGTGTGAGTTACACTGTAACTTATCGTTGTATGCATTTCACCTGGTCATTCAGAATACAGTTTCTTATTGTTGCACATGTGTGGGTTACACTGTAACTTATCTTTGTATGCACTTCACCTGGTCATACAAAGTATAGTGTCATATTGTTGCACATGCATGGGTTACACTGTAACTTATCTCTGTATGCCATTTCACCTGGTCATACAGATTACAGTGTAATATTGTTGCACATGCATGGGTTACACTGTAAATTATCTTTGTATGCACTTCACCTGGTCATACAGAGTACAGTGTCATATTGTTGCACATACGTGAGTTACACAGTAACTAATCTTTGTATGCACTTCACCTGGTCATACAGAGTACAGTGTCATATTATTGAACGTGTGTGAGTTAAACTGTAACATATCCTTGTATGCACTTCACCTGGACATACAGAGTACAGTTTCATATTGTTTCACATGAGTGAGTTACACTGTAACTAATCTTTTTAAGCATTTCACCTGGTCATACATAGTACCATGTCATATTGTTGAACATGCGTGAGTTACACTGTAACTTATCTTTGTGTACACATCACCTGGTCATGCAGAGTACAGTGTCAAATTGTTGTACATGCATGGGTTACACTGTAACTTATCTTTGTAAGCACTTCACCTGGTCATACAGAGTACAGTGTCATATTGTTGCACATGTGAGTTACACTGTAACATATCCTGATGTGCACTTAACCTGGTCATACAGTGTACAGTGCCATATTGTTGCACATGTGTAAGTTACACTGTAACTTATCTTTGTATACACTTCACCTGTTCATACAGAGTACAGTGTCATATTGTTGCACATATGTGAGTTACACTGTAACTTATCCTTATATCCACTCCACCTGGTCATACAGATTATAGTATATTGTTGCACATGAGTGGGTTGCACTGTAACTTATGCTTGTATGCATTTCACCTGGACATACAGAGTACAGTGTCATATTGTTTCACACGAGTGGGTTAAATTGTAACTTGTCTTTGTATGCACTTCACCTGGTCATACAGAGTACAGTGTCATATTGATGCACATGTGTATTACACTGTAACTTATCCCTGTATGCCCTTCACCTGGTCATACAGAGCACAGTGTCATATTGTTTCACACGAGTGCATACAATTGTAACTTGTCTTTGTATGCTGCTTCACCTGGTCATACAGAGTATAGTGTCATATTGTTGCACATGTGTGAGTTACACTGTAACTTATCTTTGTATGCACTTCAGCTGGTCATATAGAGTACAGTGTCATATTGTGGCACATGCATGGGCTACATTGTAACTTATCTTTGTATGCAATTTTAACTGGTCATACAGAGTACAGTGTCATCTTGTTGAACATGAGGGAGATACACTGTAACTTATCTTTGTATGCCACTTCACCTGGTCATACAGAGTACAGTGTCATACAGTTGCACATGTGTGAGTTACACTGTAACTTATCGTTGTATGCATTTCACCTGGTCATTCAGAATACAGTGTCTTATTGTTGCACATGTGTGGGTTACACTGAAACTTATCTTTGTATGCACTTCACCTGGTCATACAGAGTACAGTGTCATATTGTTGCACATGGGTGAATTAAACTGTAACTTATCCTTGTATGCATTTCACCTGGTCATACAGAGTACACTTTCATATTGTTGCACATGCATGAGTTACACTGTAACTTATCTTTGCATGCCATTTTGCCAGGTCATACAGATTACAGTGTCATATTGTTGCACATGCATGAGTTACACTGTAACTTATCTTTGTATGCACTTCAACTGGTCATACAAAGTACAGTGTCATATTGTTGCACATGTGTGAGATACACAGTAAGTTATCTTTGCATGCACTTCACCTGGTCATACATAGTACAGTGTCATATTGTTGCACATGCGTGGACTACACTCTAACTTATCCTTGTATGCACTTCACCTGGTCATACAGAATACAGTGTCATATTGCTGCACATGCATAGGTTATACCGTTACTTATCTTTGTATGCATTTAACCTGGTCATACAGAGTACAGTGTCATATTGTTGCACATCGTTGAGATACACTGTAACTTATCTTTGTATGCACTTCACCTTGTCATACAGAGTACAGTGTCATACTGTTGCACATGTGTGAGTTACACTGGAACTTTTCCTTGTATGCACTTCACCTGGTCATGCAGAGTACAGTGTCATAGTTTTTCACATGAGTAGGTTATGCTGTAACATATCTTTGTATGCACTTCACCTAGCCATACAGAGTATAGTACCATATTGTTGCACATGCCTGAGTTACACTTTAAACTGTGTATGCCACTTTACCTGGTCATACAGAGTACAGTGTCATATTGTTGCACTTGTGTGAGTTACACTGTAACTTATCTTTGTATGCACTTTATCTGGTCATACAGAGTACAGTGTCATATTATTGCACATGGGTGAGTTACACTGTAACTTATCTTAGTATGCCATTTCACCTTGTCATACAGAGTACAGCGTCATATTTTTGCACTTGCATGAGTTACACTGTAACTTATCTTTGTATGCAATTCACCAGGTCATACAAAATACAGTGTCATATTATTGCACATGCGTGTATTACACTGTACCTTTTTTGTATGCATTTCATGTGGTCATACAGACTACAGTGTCATATTGTTGCACATGCATGAGTTACTTTTATGCACTTCACTGGGTCTTACAGAGTACAGTGTCATATTGTTGCACATGCGTGGGTTACACTCTAACTTTTCCTTGTGTGCATTTCACCTGGTCATACAGAATACAGTGTCATATTGCTACACATGCATGAGTCACAATGTAACTTACCTTTGTATGCACTTCATATGGTCATACAGAGTACAGTGTCATAGTTTTGCACATGAGTGTGTTACGCTGTAACATATCTTTGTATGCATTTCACCTTGTGATACAGAGTAGAGAGTTATATTGTTGCACATGCATGAGTTACACTGTAACTTACCTTTGTATGCAACTCACCTGGTCATGCAGAGTACAGTGTCATAGTTTTGCACATGGGTGGGTAACGCTGTAACATATCATTGTATTCCCTCCACGTGGTCATACAGAGTACAGTGTCATACTGTTGCACATGCATGAGTCACACTGTAAGTTAGCTTTGTATGCACTTCATATGGTCATACAGAGTACAGTGTCATAGTCTTGCACATTTGTGAGTTACACTGTAAGATATTTTTGTATGCCACTTTACCTGGTCATACAGAGTACAGTGTCATATTGTTACACATGCTTGGGTTACTCTGTAACTTATATTTGTATGCCATTTCACCTGGTAATACAGATTACAGTGTCATATAGTTGCACATGAATGAGTTACAATGTAACTGATCATTGTATGCACTTTACCTGGTCATACAAATTACAGTGTCATATTGTTGCACAAGCTTGGGTTACACTGTAACTTATCTTTGTATGCCATTTCACCTGGTCATACAGAGTACAGTGTCATATTGATGCACATGCATGGTTTACACTCTAACTTATCCTTGTACATGTGTGGGTTACACTGAACTTTACTTTGTATGCACTTCACCTGGTCATACAGATTACAGAGTCATATTGTTGAACATGTGTGAGTTACATTTTAACTTATCCTTATATGCACTTCACCTGGACATACACAGTACAGTTTTATATTGTTTCACATGCATGAGTTGCACTGTAACTTATCTTTGTAAGCATTTCACCTGGTCATACAGAGTATAGTGTTATATTGTTACATATGCGTGGGTTACACTGTAACTTATCTTTATAGACACTTCACCTGGTCATAACGAGTACAGTGTCATATTGTTGCACATGTGTGGGTTACACGGGAACTTGTCTTTGTATGCACATCACCTGGTCATACAGAGTACAGTGTCACATTGCTGCACATGCGTGGGTTACACTGTAACTTATCTTTGTATGCCACTTCACCTGGTCATACAGATTACAATGTCACATTGTTGCACATGCGAGAGTTGCACTGTAACTTATCTTTTTATGCCACTTCATCTGGTCATACAGAGTACAGTGTCATATTGTTGCATATGTGCGGGTTACACTGTAACTTATCCTTGTATCCATTTCACCTGGTCATACAGCGTACAGTATCATATTGTTACATATGCATGAGTTACTACAGTGACATAGTTTTGCACATGAGTGGCTTACACTGTAACATATCTTTGTATGCATTTCACTTGGTCATACATAGTACAGTATCATATTGTTGCACATGTGTGAGTTACACTGTAAGATATCTTTGTATGCCACTTCACCTGATCATACACTGTACAGTCTCATATTGTTGCACATGCGTGAGTTACTACAGTGACATAGTTTTGCACATGAGTGGCTTACACTGTAACATATCGTTGTATGCATTTCACCTGGTCATACAGAGTACAGTGTCACATTGCTGCACATGCGTGGGTTACTCTGTAACTTATCTTTGTATGCCATTTCATCTGCTCATACAGATTACAGCATTATATTGCTGTACATGCATGAGTTACAATGTAACTTATCTTTGTATGCAGGTCATCTGATCATACAAAGTACAGTGTCATATTGTCGTACAAGCTTGGGTTACACTGTGACTTATCTTTATATGCATTTCACCTGGTCATACAGAGTACAGTGTCATATTGATGCACATGCATGGTTTACACTCTAACTTATCCTTGTATGCACTTCATCTGGTCATACAGAGTACAGTTTCATTTTGTTGCACATGACTGAGACAAAATGTAACTTTTCTTTGTATGCACTTCACCTTGTCATACAATGTAGAATGTCATATTGTTGCACATTCGTGAGTTACCCTGGAACTTATCCTTGTATGCAATTCACCTGGTCAAGCAGAGTACAGTGCCATAGTTTTACACATTAGTAGGATTTGCTGTAACATATATTTGTACGCACTTCACCTGGTCATACATAGTGAGGTTTCATATTGTTGCACGTGTGTGAGTTACACTGTAACTAATCTTTGTATGCCACTTTACCTGGTCATACAGAGTACAGTGTCATATTGTTGCATATGCGTCAGTTATACTGTAACTTATCTTTGTATGCCATTTCACCTAGTCATACAGAGTACAGTGTCATATTGTTGCACATGTGGGAGTTACACTGTAACTTATCTTTGTATGCAACTTTACCTGGTCATACAGAAAACAGTGTCATAATATTGCACATGCGTGAGTTACAGTGTAACTTACCTCTGAATGCCATTTTACCTGGTCATTCAGATTACAGTGTCGTAGTGTTGCACATGCATGGGTTACACTGTAACTTATCTTTGTATGCACTTACCTTGGTCATGCAGAGTACAGTGTAATATTGTTGCACATGCATGAGTTACAGTGAAATTTATCTTTGTATGCCATTTCACCTGGTCATACAAAGTACAGTGTCATATTGTTGCACATGTGAGGGTTACACTGTACTTTATCTTTGTATGCATTTCACCTGGTCATACAGACTACAGTGTCATATTGTTACACATGTGTGGGTTACACTATAACTTATCTTTATATGTAATTCCCCTGGTCATGCATAGTACAGTGTCATATTGTTACACATGCCTGAGTTACACTGAAACTTACCTTTGTATGCCATTTCACCTGGTCATACAGAGTAGAGTGTCATATTCTTGCACATCTGTGAGTTACACTGTAACTTATCTTTGTATGCCATTTCACCTGGTCATATAGAGTATAGAGGGTCATATTGTTGCACATGCTTGATTTACACTGTAACTTATCCTTCTATGCACTTCACCAGGTCATACAGAGTACAGTGCCATATTGTTGCACATGCATGGGTTACACTCTAACTTATCCTTGTATGCACTTCACCTGGTCATACAGAGTGCAGTGTCATATTGTAGTACATGCATGAGTCACATTGTAACTTATCTTTGTATGCACTTCATATGGTCATTCAGAGTACAGTGTCATAGTTTTGCACAAGTCAGTTGCACTGTAACATATCTTTGTATGCACTTCACCTGGTCATACAGAGTGCAGTGCCATATTGTTGCACTTGCATCAGTTACACTCTAAGTTATGTTTGTATGCCATTTCACCTGGTCATACAGAGTACAGTGCCATATTGTTGCACATGTGGGAGTTACACTGTAACTTACCTTTGTATGCCACTTCACCTGGTCATACAGAAAGCAGTGTCATAATGTTGCATTTGCATGAGTTACATTGTAACGTACCTTTGCAACACATTTCACTTGGTCATTCAAAGTACAGTGTCATATTGTTTCACATGCGTGAGTTAAACTGTCACTTATCTTTGTATGCACTTCACAGGGTCATACAGAGCACCATGTCATATTCTTGCACATATGTGGGTTACACTGTAACTTATCTTTGTAAGCCATTTCACCTTGTCATACAGAGTACAGTGTCATATTGTTGCACATGCATGAGTTACACTGTCACTTATCTTTCTATGCACTTCACAGGGTTATACAGAGCACAGTGTCATATTCTTGCACATGCGTGGGTTACACTCTAACTTATCCATGTATGCACTTCATATAGTCTTACAGATTACAGTGTCATAGTTTTGCATATCAGTTGGTTATGCTGTAACATATCATTGTATGCCCTTCACCTTGTTATACAGATTCGAGTGTCATATTGTTGCACATGCGTGTGTTACATTGTAACTTATCCTTGTATGCAATTCACCTGGTCATGCAGAGTACAGTGTCATAATTTTGTACATGAGGGGGTAACACTGTAACATATCCTTGTATGCACTTTACCTGGTCATACAGAGTACAGTGTCATATTGTCGCACATGTGGGAGTTGCACTGTAACTTATCTTTGTATGCCACTTCACCTGGTCTTACAGAGTACAGTGTCATAATGCTGAACATGTGTGAGTTACATTGTAACTTATATGTGTATGCCATTCCACCTGGTCATTCAGAGTACAGTGTCACATTGTTGCACATGCGTGGGTTACACTGTAACTTATCTTTGTATGCACTTCCCTGGTCATGCAGAGTACAGTGTCATATTGTTGCACATGCGTGGGTTACACTGCAACTTATCTTTGTATGCACTTCCCTTGGTCATGCATAGTACAATATCATATTGTTGCACATGCGTGAGTTACACTGAAACTTATATTTGTATGTCATTTCACCTAGTCATACAGAGTACATTGTCATATTGTTGCACGTGCATGAATTACACTGTAACTTATCTTTGAATGCCATTTCACCTGGTCACACAGAGTACAGTGTCATATTGTTGCACATTCGTGAGTTACACTGAAACTGATCTTTGTATGCCACTTCACCTGGTCTTACAGAGTACAGTGTCATAATGTTGAACATGCGTGAGTTACATTGTAACTTATATGTGTATGTCATTCCACCTGGTCATTCAGAGTACAGTGTCATATTGTTGCTCATGTGTGAGTTACTCTGTAAATTATCTTTGTATGCACTTCACCTGGTAATACAAAGTACAGTGTAATATTGTTGCACATGCATGGGTTTCACTGTAACTTATCTTTGTATGCCATTTCACCTGGTCATAGGTTCATAGGTTCATAGGTTTATACTAGGCTATCTTCCCTAGGGCATTATACACCTAGCCAGAGTGTGTTTGGCTTTCGCAACCCATTTTAAATGAATTTTGCTATGCCCTTTTTTGAGGTTAGTATACTGTGCCTCTGTCTACAAGTGACATAGAAGTGATACCTGGGGTAAATCTATGATCTCCCATCCACTCATCAAGATTCCTCTTGAAGAGAGTCAATGAGGGACTCTGCCTAACCTGGACTGGGATTTTATTCCAGAGTGAAGGGAGCCTCTGGGTTATGAATCTATCCCTCCAGCATGTCCTATTTATATCAGTGCTGAGGTTCAAGTCTCTTGAGCACGTAGCTCAAAGGGATTTGGATTTTCTGAGGTGCAGCATGTCCATTAATTCCGGGTTGGACATGACTTTATACATCAGGCACAGATCGCCTCTGAGCAGGCGGTATGCCACTGAGTAGAGCTGTTGTTTCTTTAAGCGGGCAGCATATGACATCTGTTTGAGCCCTTTGATCCTCTTGGTGAGGTACTTTTGGGGTCTTTCCAGTTGCTGCAGGTGTCTGGCAAGGTACATCCCAAAAGGGGCATTTTACTCAATTATGAGCCTGATGAGGGATAAGTAAAGAGGCACGATGACCTCCCCTGATCTAGATGTGAATCCCTTCATGATTAGGTGGGCTATATAAAATGTTTTTCTAACCACTTTGGCCAAGTGGTTTTCAAATGAAAGATTGCTATCAACTTGGGTCCCCAGGTCCCTAATTACTTCTTCCGTACTTAATGGATTACCACCTATGTGGTAATATGTGG
The DNA here is from genome assembly GCF_019279795.1 of Protopterus annectens. Lineage (NCBI taxonomy): Eukaryota > Metazoa > Chordata > Ceratodontiformes > Protopteridae > Protopterus > Protopterus annectens. The sequence goes on from NC_056726.1 coordinate 1,503,494,523, forward strand.
CATTTTGTTTTTGCCAAAGGGGATGACTATACACTTTTTGGCATTTAGCTTGAGGCCATGGCTCTGGTACCAGTTGTCTGTTTCTATGAGGCCCTTTTGTAGGATGCTTGTGTTGGCTGGAGAGTCGATTATGGTGCCTAGTTTGCAGTCATCTACGAACTTGGTCAGCCACAATCCTTCCGTGTTGGTCTCTACCTCCGAGAAATATATACCGAACAAGAGAGGTCCCAGGACTGAGCCTTGTGGGATGCCACTTGTAACTGGTTTGGAGACTGACATGGCTCCAGCAATTCTAACCATGTGGGTTCTGTCCTTGAGCCAGTTTGAAACCCATCTAGTGACATAGGGGTTTATATTTAAGCTGGTGAGCTTATCTATAATGCCCGAGTGGGATATTGTATCGAAGGCTTTTGTGAGGTCCAGGTAGGCTGTGTGGACCACCTTCTCCTCGTCAATGGCCTTGGTGACTGTTTCAAAGAAATCGACCAGGTTTAAGAGGCAGGATCTGCCCTTAACAAAGCCAAACTGGGTAGGATCCAGTGTCTGTAGGTCCCCAATATCTTTATTTATGAGGTCCATGATGATCCTTTCCATAGCTTTGCAGACTAAGCTAGTCAGGCTTATGGGGCGATAGTTTCCAGGATCTGTTGAGGCACCACCTTTGTGGAAAGGGACCACTGTTGCTGTACGCCACTCTTTGGGTACATATCCTGTAGTAAGGCTGAGATTGAACAGTAGTTTTATGTTTGGGTTTAGCTCTTCTTGGAGTTCATGTAGGACGCAGCCCAGGACACTGTCTGGTCCCATTGATGCTGTGTTTGTTGCTTTGGAGAGGGTGGCTCTTACCTGAGCATCAGAGATGTCAGGGGGGCAGCACTCTGCTGGGATAGATATTTGCCCTTTTGGTGGAGGGGGGGTGAGAAGTGTGCGCTGAACCTGGCAGCTAGGATGTTGGCAATGTCTGTGGGTTCGGTGTATTTTTTGTCATTTTGGACTAATTCTGAACATATCAGGGAATTCCCATCCAGGTTCCTAACATAACTAAAGAAAGTCTAGTGATTATCCTTAATGTCCTGTGCAGTTTTTCTCTTGAAGCTGGCCTTAGACGATTTTATGAGTGCCTGTAGTTTTTTGCTTATACTGATCAGAGATGCCTTCCCTTTTTGGGATTTTGCTCTATCATGTAGTACCTTCCTCCTTCTATTGTATAGTTTCTTTATGGCTGTGGTCCACCAGACAGGACGCCTGCCTTTGGAGGATTGGGTCTTGGTTTTATTTGGGATTGCATGATCCATGCATTCCTGAAGGTGTTCATAGAATGCATTTATAAAGGATTCTGCAGTCTGGGCCATATTTTCCACAGGCCTGGGGGCTTTGAAGGATTCCATCTCAGTTTTTAGGAGTGTGAAATTTACTTTAGAGACGTTTTTCACTGTGGTTTTCTGGGCAGGGGGTGGAGTCGGGATGTGAATATCCAGTGATATTAGTTTATGGCCAGATCTTACCAGTGAGGGATACACTTCTGGCCTGGAGCATAGAGCCCCCATGTTGGTAATGATCAGGTCCAGTATGTTTTCCCCTCTTGTGCGAGTGGTAACAAGTTGTTGCATAACATTTGAGTTTATAAATTCTAGGAACCTTTGGGCTAGGATGTTGGAGCTAGAGTAATGCTCCCAGTCTATGTTTGGGTAGTTGAAGTCGCCCAATATAATGGTGTTTGGAGAGACCTTCATATTTTCCAGTGTTCTCAGGAAGGCTGAGTGGGGTTCCTGGGTTTGGCAGGGTGGTCTGTAACAGGCTATAAACTGGAAGGCAGTTTTACCCACTGTTAGTTGCACATGGATAGTCTCTGATGCTTCGTGCTGTGCCACCAACCTGGAGGTGTGGGTATCTTACGAATATTGATACTCCCCCTCCTTTTGTGGTTCAGTCCATGTTTTGGGGCCGAAAAGCATGGTATGAGGTATAACCTGGTAGTGCTGGGGAAACAGTCACCAAGGCTGTGTTACTGCACAGATATCGATGTTCTCCATGCTAAGGAGAGTGTCGAGTGCGTGCATCTTGAGGTTTGGACTTCTGGCATTGAGTAGCATTGCTCTTAGTTTCTTATCTCTTGTGATACCTATGGAGGTGGGTTTGTCTTTTGAGACTTGCCTAAAAAAGGCACTATGGGGATGGCAAGAGCCTTTCCCAATATCCGAAAGCCCAGGGGTGACAGGTGCAAGCTGTCCCTAGCGAAGCATTGTGGCTTGTCGAGCATGTCATCCCAGGCTGACAGGCATTGGGTCCCCTTTGAATGACACCAATACTTAAGCCAATTGTTGAAATTGATCATCTTGTCTTCATATTGTGGCATCATTCTTGGTGAGGGTAAGATGCTACTCAAGGTCAGGGTCATACCGGCCTGGGCTACATGCTCAGAGAGCTCCTCTATGTCTCTTTTCATGTAGTCCAGGGAGGTACGTCTCAGGTCATTCACACCAGCATAGACAATGACTGAGACATATTTGCACTTGCCTTGGAGTGACCAGAGTGCTTGTGTTATGTGACGGATCCTAACGCCCAACAGGCAGCTCACCGTGACCTTCTTTTTGTTCAGCCTGGTGAGCGGGAAGTCAGTGTGCCTGACTATAGAGTCACCTATTACAGGTGTATCAGGTGTGTTGTTTAGCCTTAAGGGTTGTGACTGTTTGGCACACTGGCTTTGTGAGCTATGTGTTGCATGTGTTTTGTTTTGGGGTAGTGGTCGCTTGGGTGTCTGCTTTGGAGGTCTCTGCTGCTTAAGCAGATATTTATTTAGAGCAACGAGTATGTTTTTGTGTGTTTATTTGTTTGGTTTGCTGTCATGGTAGAGCTATGTGAGACTGGAATTGTAGTGAGTGTGGTTTCCTTCTCCTCCTGACTGGTTACGCCAGTACTGAGTTGAGAGAGCTTAGCCTCCAGTTTGGCTATATGGTTGCATCTCTCACATGTGTTGGAATTTGTTGGGAGGAGGAGAGGGTTGTCTGTGTACATGAGGCAGTTGTAACATTGCCTCAAGATTCCCAGATTCACCAGCTGGACCGGAGAGGAGATTGACAACTGACCTTTGGACATGCCAGAATAACATTGGGAATTCCTTTATAATTGAAAAAAGGGCCAATGGGGAACAAGGTACTCAAGGGGAGTTTGTGAGGGTGTAGTGCTTTTCATTTTTTAGTGCTGACTTATATAATTGCTTTAGTGAGCAAGTGCCAGGCTTTAGAGTAGGAATAGGGTGTTTATTATGAGAACTAGATCAGTTCTAAGGGAAAAGAGCAGACTTTGTGGAGCCAAGAATTGTTTAAACCCAATTAAGCAGAGCTGCCTGATGCTGCGCTATGTGCAAAAGCATGCAAAGCCACGCAAAAGCGGGTTTTATACAGTGGGACTTGAAAGAGATAGAAATTGGCCAAAACGGCCAATAGACTACCAGATTATTATGCTGGGAACACTCCTCCAGGGATAGATAAGCTGCTCTAAGTTCCCCACTGCCACTGGTGCACAATAGAGTATAGTGTCATATTGTTGCACATGCCTGAGATACACTGTAACTTATCTTTGTATGCACTTCACCTTGTCATGCAGAGTAGAGTGTCATATTGTTGCACATGTGTGAGTTGCATTGAAATTTATAAACAAAAAACTACGAAATTGTCACAAACTTGTAAAAACAATAGCGAGTAGCACTGCGAGCAACTTTAACAAAAACTCAAGCAGATATCCTTTAACACAAGTTTAATAAGCTCTTTCAGTGGAAACTGTGTCCCACCTTCTTCAGACAACTACAAATCAATTAAAAACCTTTTATATACGTAAAATTTGTTCCAATTAATCAATTGAAGGAAAGCTTGTCTTTAAAGAACCAGGCAATACTATTTTATGCTCCTGAATAAAAAATAAAACAAATTTCTTTATATATAGACAAACACTTAAATAAATATATAATTAATAATATATAATATATTATATATAAACATTAAATTAAACTAATTGACTATAAAAATGAAAAACAAAAACACTTATATACACAGCTTCTCAAACATGTTAAACCCAATATACTCAAAACCTTTTTTACCTATTCAAAGCTAAACGTTTAAGAATACATTTTATAATTGAAGGGTTCTAAAGCTTTAATTCCAGCTTTTATTGATAACATCCAATCCATGACAGATTTCTTCGAATTTATGTATCAATGTGAAGAAACTGTTATTAGTTACTTGGATGTCAGTTTATTTAAGGATGACATCAATGGCAGTTATAAAAGTCTAGTATATAGGAAGCCGTCCTATTCAAATTCCTGTCTTCATTTTTCCAGTAGCCATCCATTTTATCAAAAGAAAGCTGTTGTGAAAGGACAGTTGGTTAGAGCAGCTAGGATGGTTACTGGTGATGAAGATTTTCAGATAGAATGCTCCCTGCTTAAGACTATGTTTATTGGTAGAGGTTATCCGACCTCTGTGATTGACTCTATATGTTTAGAGGTTAGTAATAAAAAGTGTGGGGGATATTTTAGGCCTTTATTATTTAATAAATCACTTCTTACGTTAAATGTTTCAGAGGCAGCTGTTAATACTGTTCCTTCTAACTGAGAAGTAGATTATAGAGTTAGTATTCTTTGTACTTATTCTTTGGACCATTATAGGATTAAAAAAATCATATATAAGAATTGGTCCATCATTACTGAAGATAAAGCTATGCTTATGCTCTTGGGAATAAAACCAAAAGTTATCTTTAGAAGAGGGGCAAATTTAAAATCTATTTTGGAAATGAATGTAAGGCCTTTAAGTTGTAGTAATCTGGGTATGTCTAGATGTGGTGCATGTCACCAATGTAAGTATATTTGTTTAGATAAAAAAGTTAAAATAAAGAATGACATTTATTGTATTAAGGGAAGGTATAACTGTCATAGTAGGGCAGTTATATATGTTGCAATCTGCTCTCAGTGTTCCGTTTATTATATCGGAAAAACTGAGAGAAAGTTAAAACAACGTATTTATGAACATTATTATGCTATTTCTAAAAAAGATAAGAATAATGCTTTAGCTAGGCATATAATTGACTTCCCTAATCATAACATTAAGTTTTCTGTCTTGCAACAAATGCAGTTGGACCCTAGAGGAGGCCCATGGCAATTAAATTTGGAGATTGATGAAATTAAATGGCAGATAAGAACTGAAGCACATATATATCCTGGTCTAAACAAATATATTTCTATAAAACGTATTCTTAAATGTTTAGCTTTAAATAGGTAAAAAAGGTTTTGAGTATATTGGTTTTAACATGTTTGAGAAGCTGTGTATATACGTGTTTTTGTTTTTCATTTTTATAGTCAGTTAGTTTAATTTAATGTTTATATATAATATATTATATATTATTAATTATATATTTATTTAAGTGTTTGTCTATACATAAAGAAATTTATTTTTTATTCAGGAGCGTAAAATAGTATTGTCTGGTTCTTTAAAGACAAGCTTTCCTTCAACTGTTTAATTGGAACAAATTTTACATATATAAAAGGTTTTTAATTGATTTGTAGTTGTCTGAAGAAGGTGGGACACAGTTTCCACCGAAAGCGCTTATTAAACTTATGTTAAAGGATATCTGCTTGAGTTTTTGTTAAAGTTGCTCGCAGTGCTACTCGCTATTGTTTTTACATTGAAATTTATCTTTGTATGCGCTTCATCTGGTCATACAGAGTGCAGTGTCATATTGTTGCACATGCTTGCATTACAGTGTAACTTATCTTTGTATACACTTCACCTGGTGATACAAAGTACAGTGTCATATTCTTGCACATGCATGGGTTACACTGTAAGTTATCGTTATATTCACATCACAGGGCATACAGAGTATGGTGTCATATGCTTGCACATGGGTGGGTTACACTCCAACTTATCCTTGTATGCCCTTCACCTGGTTTTTACATTGAAATTTATCCTTGTATGCACCTCATATGGTCTTACAGAGTACAGTGTCATACTTTTACACATGAGAGGTTACGCTGTAACATATCTTTGTATGCACTTCACCTTGTCATGCAGAGTAGAGTGTCATATTGTTGCACATGTGTGAGTTAAACTGTAACTTATCTTTGTATGCAATTCACCTGGTCATACAGAGTACAGTGTCATAGTTTTGCATATGAGTGGGTAATGCTGTAACATATTGTTGTAATCACTTCAGCTGGTCATAGAGAGTACAGTGTCATATTGTTGCACATGCATGAGATATACTGTAACTTATCTTTGTATGCACTTCAACTGGTCATACAGAGTACAGTGTTATATTGTTGCACATGCATGGGTTACACTGTAACTTATCTTTGTATGCCATTTTAACTGGTCATACAGAGTACAGTGTCATATTGTTCCACATGAGGGAGATACACTGTAACCTATCTTTGTATTCCACTTCACCTGGTCATACAGTTGCACATGCGTGAGTTACACTGTAACATATCTTTGTATGCACTTCACCTGGTCATTCACAGTACAGTGTCTTATTGTTGCACATGTGTGGCTTACACTGTAACTTATCTTTGTATGGACTTCACCAGGTCATAAAGAGTACAGTGTCATATTGTTGCACATGCGTGAATTAAACTGTAACTTATCCTTGTATGCACTTCACCTGGTCATACAGAGTACAGTTTCATATTGTTGCACATACATGAGTTACACTGTAACTTATTTTTGTATGCCATTTTGACAGGTCATACAGATTACAGTGTCATATTGTTACACATGCATGAGTTACACTGTAACTTATCTTTGTATGCACTTCAACTGGTCATACAAAGTACAGTGTCATACTGTTGCACATGTATGGGTTACACTGTAACTTATCTTTGCATACCATTTTACCTGGTCATAGAGAGTACAGTGTCATATTGTTGCACATGCATGAGATACACAGTAAGTTATCTTTGAATGCACTTCACCTGGTCATACATAGTACAGTGTCATATTGTTGCACATGTGTGGATTACACTCTAACTTATCCTTGTATGCACTTCACCTGGTCATACAGAATACAGTGCCATATTGCTGCACATGCATGGGTTATTCTGTCACGTATCTTTGTATGCATTTCACCTGGTCATACAGAGTACAGTGTCATATTGTTGCACATGGTTGAGATACACGGTAACTCATCTTTGTATGCACTTCACCTTGTCATACAGAGTACAGTGTCATATTGTTGCACATGTGTGAGTTACACTGGAACTTTTCTTTGTATGCACTTCCCCTGGTCATGCAGAGTACAGTGTCATAGATTTTCACATGAGTAAGTTATGCTGTAACATATCTTTGTATGCACTTCACCTTGTCATACAGAGTACAGTGTCATATTGTTGCACATGTCTGAGTTACACTGTAACTTATCTTTGTATGCACTTTATCTGGTCATACAGAGAACAGCGACATATTGTTGCACATGCATGAGTTACACTGTAACTTATCTTAGTATGCCATTTCACCTTGTCATACAGAGTACAGTGTCATATTGTTGCATATGCGTGAGTTACACTGTAACATATCTTTGTATGCACTTCACCAGGTCATAAAAAATACAATGTCGTATTGTTGCACATGCATAGGTTACACTGTACCTTTTTTGTATGCATTTCAAGTGGTCATACAGACTACAGTGTCATATTGTTGTGCATGCATGAGTTACACTGTCACTTATACTTGTATGCACTTCACTGGGTCATACAGAGTACAGTGTCATATTGCTGCACATGCGTGGGTAACACTCTAACTTTTCCTTGTATGCACTTCACCTGGTCATACAGAATACAGTGTCATATTGCTACACATGCATGAGTCACACTGTACCTTATCTTTGTATGCACTTCACCTTGTCATACAGAGTAGAGTATTATATTGTCACACATGTGTGAGTTACACTGTAACATGTCTTTGTATGCAACTCACCTGGTCTTGCAGAGTACAGTGTCATAGTTTTGCACATGGGTGGGTAACGCTGTAACATATCATTGTATTCCCTTCACCTGGTCATACAGAGTGCAGTGTCATACTGTTGCACATGCATGAGTCACACTATAACTTATCTTTGTATGCACTTCATATGGTCATGCAGAGTACAGTCTCATAGTTTTGCACGTGTGAGTTACACTGTAAGATACCTTTGTATGCCACTTTACACGGTTATGCAGAGTACAGTGTCATATTGTTGCACATGCGTGGGTTACTCTGTAACTTATCTTTGTATGCCATTTCACCTGTTAAAACAGATTACAGTGTCATATTGTTGCACATGCATGAGTTACAATGTAGCTTATCTTTGTATGCACTTTACCTGGTCATACACTGTACAGTATCATATTGTTGCACATGTGTGAGTTACACTGTAAGATATCTTTGTATGCCACTTCACCTGGTCATACACTGTACAGTCTCATATTGTTGCACATGCATGGGTTACTCTGTATTTTATCCTTGGATGCCATTTCATCTGCTCATACAGATTACAGCATTATATTGCTGCACATGCATGAGTTACAATGTAACTTATCTTTGTATGCACTTCACCTGATCATACAAAGTATAGTGTCAAATTATTGTACAAGCTTGGGTTACACTGTAACTTATCTTTATATGCACTTCACCTGGTCATAAAGAGTAGAGTGTCATATTGTTGCACATGTGTGGGTTACACTGAAACTTATCTTTGTATGCACATCACCTGGACATACAGAGTACAGTTTCGTATTGTTTCACATGCGTGAGTTACACTGTAACTTATCTTTGCATGCACTTCACCTGGTCATACAGAGGACAATGTCACATTGATGCACATGTGTGGGTTACACTGTAACTTATCTTTGTATGCCACTTTACCTGCTCATTTATATTACAGTGTCACATTGTTGCACATGCGGGAGATGCACTGTAATTTATCTTTGTATCCATTTCACCTGGTCATAAAGCGTACAGTGTCATATTGTTGCACATGCGTGATTTACACTGTAACCTCTCTTTATATGCATTTCACCTGGTCATACAGAGTACAGTGTCATACTGTTGCACATGCATTAGTCACACTGTAACTTATCTTTGTATGCAATCCACCTGGTCAGGTAGGGAACAGTGTCATAGTTTTTCACATGAGTGGGTTACACTGTAACATATCTTTGTATGCATTTCACCTGGCCATACAGAGTACAGTATCATATTGTTGTACAATTGTGAGTTACACTGTAAGATATCTTTGTATGCCACTTCACATAGTCATACAGAGTACAGTGACATATCGTTGCACATGCGTGGGTTACCCTGTAACTTACCTTTGTATGCCATTTCACCTGGTCATACAGATTACGTTGTCTTATTGTTGCACATGCATGAAATACAATGTAACTTATCTTTGTATGCACTTCACCTGCTCATACAAAGTACAGTGTCATATTTTTGCACAAGCTTACGTTACACTGTAACTTATCTTTGTATGCCATTTCACCTGGTCATACAGAGTACAGTGTCATATTGTTGCACATGCATGGCTTACACTAACTTTTCTTTGCATGCACTTCACCTGGACATACAGAGTACAGTTTCATATTGTTTTACATGTGTGAGTTACACTGTAACTTATCTTTGTAAACATTTCACCTGGTCATACAGAGTACAGTGCTATATTGTTGCATATGCATGGGTTGCACTGTAACTTATCTTTATATGCACTTCATCTGGTCATAAAGAGTACAGTGTCATATTGTTGCACATGTGTGAGTTACACTGCAACTTATCTTTGTATGCACATCACCTGGTCATACAGAGTACTGTGTCATATTGTTGCACATGCATGAATTACACTGTAACGTATCTCTATATGCACTTCACCTGGTCATACAGAGTACAGTGTCACATTTTTGCACATCCGAGTGTTACACTGTAACTTATCTTTGTATGCACTTCACCTGGTTATACAGAGTACACTGTCATATTGTTGCATATGTGTGGGTTACACTGTAACTTATCCTTGTATCCATTTCACCTCGTCATACAGCGTACAGTGTCATATTGTTACACATGCGTGAGTTACTACAGTGACATAGTTTTGCACATGAGTGGCTTACACTGTAACATATCTTTGTATGCATTTCACCTGGTCATACAGAGTACAGTATCATATTATTGCACATGTGAGTTACACTGTAAGATATCTTTGTATGCCACTTCACCTGGTCATACACTGTACAGTCTCATATTGTTGCACATGCATGGAATACTCTGTAACTTATCTTTGTATGCCATTTCACCTGCTCATACAGATTACAGCATTATATTGTTGCACATTCATGAGTTGCAATGTAACTTATCTTTATATGCACTTCACCTGATCATACAAAGTACAGTGTAATATCGTTGTACAAGCTTGGGTTACATTGTAACTTATCTTTATATGCACTTCACCTGGTCATAAAGAGTAGAGCGTCACATTGTTGCACGTGTATGGGTTACACTGAAACTTATCTTTGTATGCACATCACCTGGACATACAGAGTACAGTTTCCTATTGTTTCACATGTGTGAGTTACACTGTAACTTATCTTTGTATGCACCTCACCTGGTCATACAGAGGACAATGTCACATTGATGCACATGCGTGGGTTACACTGCAACTTATCTTTGTATGACATTTCACCTGGTCATACAGATTACAGTGTCATATTGTTGCACATGCATGAGTTACAATGTAACTTATCTTTGTATGCACTTCACCTGGTCATACAAAGTACAGTGTCATATTGTTGCACAAGCCTGGGTTACACTGTAACTTATCTTTGTATGCCATTTCACCTGGTCATACAGAGTACAGTGTCATATTGTTGCACATGCATGGGTTACACTGTAACTGTTCTTTGTATACACTTCACCTGGACATACAGAGTACAGTTTCATATTGTTTCACATGCATATGTTACACTGTAACTTATCTTTGTAAGCATTTCACCTGGTTCATAGGTTCATAGGTTCATACTAGGCTATCTGCCCTGAGGCAATTATAAGCCTAGCCCGATTCTGTATGGCTTATGCCACCCCTTGATTTGAGTATACTGTGCCCTTTAAGGTTTAGTTTACTGTGCCTCTGTCTAATAGTGACATGGGAGTAATCCCTGGGACAAATCTACGATCCCCCATTCACCTATCGAGATTCTTCTTGAAGAGATTCAGTGAGGTGCTCTGCCTCACATGAACTGGAATTCTATTTCAGAGCGAAGGGAGCCTCTGGGTTATGAACCTGTCCCTCCAGCAAGTTCTATTTATTTCTGTGCTGAGGTTCAAGTCCCTCGAGCATGTGGCTCTAAGGGATTTAGATTTACTGAGGTGGAGCATGTCCATTAATTCTGGATTTGACATAGCTTTGTATGTCAGGCATAGATCGCCTTGAAATAGACGGTATGCAGCTGAGTAGAGCTGGAGTTTTTTTAACCGAGCAGCAATATGGCATCTGTTTGAGACCCTTGATCCTCTTGGTGAGATACTTTTGGGGTCTTTCTAATTGCTGCAGGTGTCGGGTAAGGTACATCCCAAAAGGGGCATTGTATTTTATGATGGGCCTGATGAGAGATGAATAAAGGGGCACGATTACCTCTCTTGATCTAGATGTGAAACCCTTTGTGATGAGGTGGGCTATGTAGAAGGTCTTTCTAACTACTTTGGCAATGTGGTTTTCAAAGGAGAGATTGCTATCAACTTGGGTCCCCAGGTCCCTAATAACTTTCTCTGTACTTAATGGGTTTCTGCCTATGTGGTAATTTGTGGGCACATTGTTTTTGCCAAAGGGTATGACTATACATTTTTTGGCATTTAGCTTTAGACCATGGTGCTGGCACCAGTTATCTGTCTCTATGAGACCTTTTTGAAGGATGTTTGTGTCAGCTGGAGAGTTGATTATGGCACCCAGTTTGCAGTCGTCTGCGAACTTTGTGAGCCATAGTCCTCCCACGTTTGCCTGTACCTCAGAAAAGTATATACCGAACAAGATTGGTCCCAGGACAGAACCCCGTGGGATGCCACTTGTGACTGGTTTCGAGTCTGACATGGCTCCAGCAACTCTCACTCTGTGGGTTGTGTCTTTGAGCCAGTTTGCGACCCATCTTGTGACATAGGGGTTTATATTTAAGCTGGATAGCTTATCTATGATGCCCAAGTGGGATATTGTGTCAAATGCCTTTGCAAGGTCCAGATAGGCTGTGTGGACTACCTTCCCTTCATCTATGGCTTTGGTGACTGTTTCAAAGAAGTCAACCAGGTTCAAAAGGCAGGATCTGCCCTTGACAAAGCCAAACTGGGTAGGATCTAGTGTCGGTAGGTCCCCAATGTCTTTGTTTATGAGCTCCATGATGATCCTCTCCATAGCCATGCAGTCTAAGCTAGTCAGGCTTATGGGGAGATAGTTTCCAGGGTCCGTAGTGGCTCCACCTTTGTGGAGTGGGACCACTGTTGCTGTACGCCATTGTGTGGGCACATATCCTGTAGTGAGGCTGAGATTGTATAGCTGTTTTATTTGAGGGATTACTTCCTCTTGGAGTTCATGTAGGATGCAACCTGGGATGCCATCTGGTCCCATGGAAGCAGTGTTTTTTGCTTTGGAGTGGGCAGCCTTCACCTGAGCATCAGAGATGTTTGGGAGGCAGCCCTCTGCTGGGATAGATACTTGCTCTTTTGGGGGGGAGGGGGTGGAGAAGTTTGCACAGAACCTGTCTGCCAGGATATTGGCGATATCTGTGGGTTCAGTGTATTTTTTGTCATTTAGAATCAACTCAGAACAAGTCTGAGAGTTGCATCCCAGGTTTCTAACATAACTGAAAAAAGCCTTATGATTGTCTTTGGTGTCTTCTGCAATTTTTCTCTCGAAGCTGGCCTTGGAGAATTTTATGAGGGATCGTAATTTTTTGCTAGTACTGATCAGAGATGCCTTCTCTATTAGGGATTTTGCTCTATCATGTAGTAGCTTCCTCCTTCTGTTGTACAGTTTATTTATGGCAGGGCTCCACCAGACTGTACACCTGCCTTTGGATGATTGGGTCTTGGTTTTGTTTGGGATAGCATGATCCATGCATTCCTGGAGATGTCCGTAGAATGTGTTTATATAGGATTCTGCAGTTTGGGCCATAGTTTCCACTGGCCCTGGGGCCTTGAAGGATTCCACTTCAGTTTTGAGAAGTGAGAAGTTCACTTTTGATAAGTTTTTCACTGTGGGTTTTTGGGCTGGGGGTGGGGTCTGGATGTGGACATCCAGTGAGATTAATTTATGATCTGATCTTACCAATGAGGGATATACTTCTGGTGTGGAGCATAGAGTCCCCATGTTGGAAATGATCAGGTCTAGTATGTTGTCCCCTCTTGTGGGAGTGGTGACTAGTTGTTCCATAACATTTGAGTTTATACAGAGTACAGTGCTATATTGTTGCATATGCTTGGGTTGCACTTTAACTTATATCTGTATGCACTTCACCTGGTCATACATAGTACAGTGTTTCATTTTTGCACATGCGAGTGTTACACTATAACATATCTTTGTATGCACTTCACCTGGTCATACAGAGGACAATGTCACATTGATGCACATGTGTGGTTTACAATGTAACTTATCGTTGTATGCCACTTCAACTGATCATACAGATTACAGTGTTACATTGTTGCACATGCTAGGGTTGCACTGTAACTTATCTTTGTATGCCACTTAACCTGTTCATACAGAGTAAAGTGTCATATTGTTGCATATGTGTGGGTTACAGTGTAACTTATCCTTGATTCCATTTCACCTGGTCATACAGCGTACAGTGTCATATTGTTGCACATTTGCACATGTTGCGAGTTACACTGTAACCTATATTTGCATGCATTTCACCTGGTCGTACAGAGTACAGTGTCATATTGCAGCACATGCATGAGATAAACAGTAAGTTATCTTTGCATGCACTTCACCTGATCTTACAGAGTACAGTGTCATATTGATGCACATGCATGGTTTACACTCTTACTTATCCTTATATGCACTTCACCTGGTCATACAGATTACAGTGTCATATTGCTGCACATGCATGGGTTACACTGTAACTTATCTTTGCATGCCATTTCACCTGGTCATACAGAGTACAGTGTCATATTGTTGCACATGTGGGTTACACTGTGACTCTTCTTTGTATGCACTTCACCTGGTCATACAGAGTACAATGTCATATTCTTTAACATGTGGGAGTTACACTGTAACTTATCCTTATATGTACTTTGCCTGGACATACAGAGTACAGTTTCATATTGTTTCACATGCATGAGTTACACTGTAACTTATCCTTCTATCCATTTCACCTGGTCATACAGCATACAGTGCCATATTGTTGCACATGCTTGAGTACTACAGTGCCATAGTTTTGCACAAGAGTGGCTTACACTGTAACATGTCTTTGTATGCATTTCACCTGGTCATACAGAGTACAGTATCATATTGTTGTACATGTGTGAGTTACACTATAAGATATCTTTGTATACCACTTCATCTGGTCATACAATGTACAGTCTCATATTGTCGCACATGCGTGGATTACTCTGTAACTTATCATTGTATGCCATTTCACCTGCTCATACAGATTACAGTGTTATATTGTTGCACATGGATGAGTTACAATGTAACTTATCTTTGTATGCACTTCACCTGGTCATACAACGTACAGTGTCATATTGTTGCACAAGCTTGGGTTTCACTGTAACTTATCTTTATATGCACTTCACCTGGTCATAAAGAGTACAGTGTCATATTGTTGCACATGTGTGCGTTACACTGAAACTTATCTTTGTATGCACTTCACCATGTCATAAAGAGTACAGTGTCATTTTGCACATGCATGAATTGCACTGTAACTTATCTCTGTATGCACTTCAACTGGTCATACAGAGTACAGTGTCACATTGTTGCATATGCAAGTGTTACACTGTAACTTATCTTTGTATGTACTTCACCTGGTCATACAGAGGACAATGTCACATTGATGCACATGCGTGGGTTACACTGTAATTTATCTTTGTATGCCACTTCTCCTGGTCATTCAGATTACAGTGTCACATTGTTGCACATGTGAGAGTTGCACTCTAACTTATCTTTGTATCCATTCCACCTGCTCATAGAGCGTACAGTATCATATTGTTACACTGTAACCTATCTTTGTATGTATTTCACCTGGTCATACAGAGTATAGTGTCATATAGTAGCACATGCATGAGATACACAGTAAGTTATATTTGCATGCACTTTACCTGGTCATACAGAGTACAGTGCCATATTGATGAATATGTATGGTTTACACTTTAACTTATCCTTGTATGCACTTCACCTGGTCATACAGAGTACAGTGTAATTTTGTTGCACATGGTTGAGATACACTGTAATTTATCTTTGTATGCACTTCACCTTGTCATACAGAGTAGAGTGTCATATTGTTGCATATTCGTGAGATACACTGGAACTTATCCTTGTATGCACTTCACCTGGTCATGCAGAGTACAGTGTCATAGTTTTGCACATGAGTAGGTTTTGCTGTAACATATCTTTGTATGCACTTCACCTGGTCATACAGAGTACAGTTTCATATTGTTGCACATGTGTGAGTTACACTGTAACTAATCATTGTATGCCACTTTACCTGGTCATACAGAGTACAGTGTCATATTGTTGCACATGCGTAAGTTATACTGTAATTTATCTTTGTATGCCATTTCACCTGGTCATACAGAGTACAGTGTCATATTGTTGCACATGCATGGGTTACACTGTAAATTATCTTTGTATGCACTTCCCTTGGTCATGCAGAGTACAGTGTAATATTGTTGCACATGCATGAGTTACACTGAAATTTATCTTTGTATGCCATTTCACATGGTCATACAGAGTACAGTGTCATATTGTTGCACATGTGTGAATTACACTGTAACTTATCTTTGTATGCAATTCATCTGGTCATACAGAGTGCAGTGTCATATTGTTGCACATGTGAGGGTTACACTGTACTTTATCTTTGTATGCATTTCACCTGGTCATACAGACTACAGTGTCATATTGTTGTACATGTGTGAGGTACCCTGTCAGTCAACTTTGTATGCACTTCACAGGGTCATACAGAGTACAGTGTCATATTCTTGCACATGTCTGGGTTACACTCTATATTATCTTTGTATGCACTTCACCTGGTCATACAGAGTACAGTGTCATATTGCTGCACATGCATGACTCACTCTGTAACTTATCTTTGTATGCACTTCATATGGTCTTACAGAGTGCAGTGTCATAGTTTTGCACATCAGTGGGTTTCGCAGTAATATATCTTTGTATGCACTTCACCTTGTTATTCAGAGTAGAGTGTCATATTGTTGCACATGTATGTGTTACATTGTAACTTATCCTTGTATGGAATTCACCTGGTCATGCAGAGTACAGTGTCATAGTTTTGCACATGATTGGATAACACTGTAACATAGCCTTGTATGCACTTTACCTGGTCATGCAGAGTAGAGCGGTATATTGTTGCACTTCTGGGAGTTAAACTGTAACTTATCTTTGTATGCACTTTACCTCGTCAAACAGAGTACAGTGTCATATTGTTGCACATGCATGGCATGCACTGTAATTTATCTTTGTTTGCCATTTCACCTGGTCATACAGAGTACAGTGTCATATTATTGCACATGCATGAGTTACATTGTAACTTAAATGTCTATGCCATTTCACCTGTTCATTCATAGTACAGAATCATATTGTTGCACATGCATGGGTTACACTATAACTTATCTTTGCATGCTCTTCCCCTGGTCATGCATAGTGCAGTGTCATATTGTTGCACATGCATGAGTTACACTGAAACTTATCTTTGTATGCCATTTCAACTGGTCAAACAGAATACAGTGCCATATTGCTGCAAATGCGTGAGTTACACTGAAACGTATCTTTGTATGCCATTTCACCTGGTCATACAGAGTACAGTGTTATATTGTTACTCATGTGTGAGTTACACTGTAAATTATCTTTGTATGCACTTCACCTAATGATACAAAGTACAGTGTCATATTGTTGCACATGCGTGGGTTTCACTGTAACTTATCATTGTATGCCATTTATTGGTCATATAGAGTATAGTGTCATATTGTTGCACATGCATGTATTACACTGTAATTTATCTTTGTATGCACTTCACCTTGTCATGCAGAGTAGAGTGTCATATTGTTGCACATGTGTGACTTACACTGAAATATATCTTTGTATGCCATTTCACTGGTCATACAGAGTACTGTGTCATATTGTTGCACATGTGTGTATTACACTGTAACTTATATTTGTATGCACTTCATCTGGTAATACAGAGTGCAATATAACATTGATGCACATGCGTGGGTTACAATGTAACTTATCTTTGTATGCCACTTCACCTGCTCATACAGAGTACAGTGTTATATTGTTTTTATGCGTGGGTTGCACTGTAACGTATCTTTATATGCACTTCACCTGGTCATAAAGAGTAGAGTGTCATATTGTTGCACATATGGGGGTTACACTCCAACTTATCTTTGTATGCACATGACCTGGTCATACAGAGTACAGTGTCATATTGCTGCACATACATGAACTACACTGTAACTTATCTCTGTATGTACTTCACCTGGTCATACAGAGTACAGTGTCACATTTTTTGCACATGTGAGTGTTATACTGTAACTTATCTTTGTATGCACTTCACCTGGTCATACAGAGGACAATGTAACATTGATAGACATGCGTGGGTTACAATGTAACTTATCTTTGTATGCCACTTCACCTGATCATACAGATTACAGTGTCACATTGGTGAACATGCGAGAGTTGCACTGTAACTTATCTCTGTATGCCACTTCACCTGGTCATACAGAGTAAAGCATCATATTGTTGCATATGTGTGGGTTACACTGTAACTTCTCCTTGAATCCATTTCATCTGGTCATACAGTTTACAGTGTCACATTGCTCCACATGCATG
Source organism: Protopterus annectens (assembly GCF_019279795.1). Lineage (NCBI taxonomy): Eukaryota > Metazoa > Chordata > Ceratodontiformes > Protopteridae > Protopterus > Protopterus annectens. Next base: position 1,503,512,580 of record NC_056726.1, read on the forward strand.
GGTTACATTGTAACTTATCATTGTATGCATTTCACCTGGTCATATAGAGTACAGTGTCATTTTGTTGCAAATGGTTGAGATACATTTTAACTTATCTTTGTATGCACTTCACGTTGTCATAGAGAGTAGAGTGTCATGTTGTTGCACATGCATGAGTTAAACTGGAACTTATCCTTGTATGCACTTCACCTGGTCATGTAGAGTACAGTGTCATAGCTTTGCACATGAGTAGGTTTTTCTGTAACATATCTTTGTATGCACTTCACCTGGTCATACAGAGTAAAGTTTCATATTGTTGCACATGTGTGAGTTACACTGTAACTAATCTTTGTATGCCACTTAACCTGGTCATACAGAGTACAGTGTCATATTGTTGCACATGTGTGAGTTATACTGTAACTTATCTTTGTATTCCATTTCACCTGGTGATACAGAGTACCATGTCATATTGTTGCACATGTGGGAGTTACACTGTAACTTATCTTTGTATGCCACTTTACCTGGTCATACAGAAAACAGTGTCATAATTTTGCACATGCATAAGTTACATTGTAACTTACCTTTGTATGCCATTTCACCTGGTCATTCAGAGTACAGTGTCATATTGTTGCACATGCATGGGTTACACTGTAACTTATCTTTGTATGCACTTCCCCTGGTCATGCAGAGTACAGTGTAATATTGTTGCGCATGCGTGAGTTACACTGAAATATATCCTTGTATGCCATTTCACCTGGTCATACAGAGTACAGTGCCATATTGCTGCACATGCGTGAATTACACTGTAACTTATCTTTGTATGCACTTCATCTGGTCATGCAGAGTGCAGTGTCATATTGTTGCACATGAGTGGGTTACATTGTAACTTATCCTTGTATGCACTTCTCCAGGTCATACAGAGTACAGTGTCATATTGTTGCACATGTGGGAGTTACACTATAACTTATCTTTGTATGCCACTTCACCTGGTCATACAGAGTACAGTGTCATATTATTACACATGCGTGGGTCATTCTGAGTACAGTGTCATATTGTTGCACATGTGTGAGTTACACTGTAACTTATCTTTGTATGCACTTCACCTGGTCATACAGAGTACAATGTAATGTTGCACATGCGTGAATTACACTGTAACTTATCTTTGTATACACCTCACCTGGTCATACAGATTACAGTTTCATATTATTACACATGCGTAAGTTACACTTTAACTTATTTTTGCATGCACTTCACCTGGTCATATAGAGTATGGTGTCATATTGTTTCATATAAGTGAGTTACACTGTAACTTATCCTTATATGCTCTTCACCTGGTCATACAGAGTACAGTGTCATATTGTTGCACATGCGTGACTTACACTGTAACTAATCTTTGTATGCACTTCACCTGGTCATACAGAGTACAGTGTCATATTATTGAACATGTGTGAGTTAAACTGTAACTTATCCTTATATGCACTTCACGTGGACATACAGAGTACAGTTTTATATTGTTTCACATTCGTGAGATACACTGTAACTAGTCTTTTTAAGCATTTCACCTGGTCAAACAGAGTACAGTGTCATATTGTTGCAAATGCGTGAGTTACCCTGTAACTATTTTTGTATGCCATTTCACCTGGTCATACTGAGTACAGTGTCATATTGTTGAACACGCGTGAGTTAAACTGTAACTTATCTTTGTGTGCACATCACCTGGTCAAGCAGAGTACAGTGTCAAATTGTTGCACATGCATGGGTTACACTGTAACTTATCTTTGTATACCATTTCAACTGGTCATAAAGAGTACAGTATCATATTGTTGCACATGCATGGCTTACACTGTAACTTATCTTTGTAAGCACTTCACCTGGTCATACAGAGTACAGTGTCACATTGTTGCTCATGTGTGAGTTACACTGTAACATATTCTGATGTGCACTTAGCCTGGTCATACAGAGTACAGTATCATAGTTTTACACATGGGTAGGTTACGCTGAAACCTATCTTTGTATGCACTTCACCTGGTCATACAAAGTACAGTTTCATAATGTTGCACATGTGTGAGTTGCACTGTAGCTAATCTTTGTATGCCACTTCACCTGGATACACAGAGAACAGTGTCATAATGTTGCACTTGCATGAGTTTCACTATAACTTATCTTTGTATGCACTTTACCTGGTCATACAGAGTACAGTGTCATATCGTTGCACATGTAAGTGTTACACTCTAACTTATCTTTGTATGCCACTTCACCTGGTCATACAGAGTACTGTGTCATAATGTTGCACATGCGTGAGTTACATTGTAACTTTCCTTTGTATGCCATTTCACCTTGTCGTTCAGAGTACAGTGTCATATTTTTGCACACGCATGGGTTACAAATTAACCTATCTTTGTATGCACTTCCCCTGGTCATGCACAGTACAGTGTCATATTCTTGCACATACGTGAATTACACTGAAATTATCTTTGTATGCCATTTCACCTGATCATACAGAGTAAAGTGTCATATTGTTGCACAAGTGAGGGTTACACTGTACTTTATCTTTGTTTGCATTTCACCTGGTCATACAGACTACAGTGTCATATTGTTACACATGCATGAGATAAACTGTCACTTATCTTTGTATGCACTTCACAGCGTCATACAGAGTACAGTGTCATATTCTTGCACATGCGTGTGTTACACTCTAACTTATCCTTGTCTGCACTTCACCTGGTCATACAAAGTATATTGCCATATTGTTGCACATGCGTGGGTTACACTGTAACTTATCATTTGTCATATTGACTCATCACTTGTCATATTGCTGCACATTCATGAGTCACACTGTAATTTATCCTTGTATGCAATTCACCTGGCCATGCAGAGTACAGTGTCACAGTTTTGCACATGAGTGAATTACACTGTAACTTATCTTTGTATGCACTTCACCTGGTCATACAGAGTACAATGTCATAATTATTCACATATGGGAGTTACACTGTAATTTGCCTTTGTATGCCATTTCACCTGGTCATACAGAGTAGAGTGTCATATCGTTGCTCATGCCTGAGTTACACTGTAAATTATCTTTGTATGCACTTCACCTGGTCATACAAAATACAGTGTCATATTGTTGCACACACGTGGGTTACACTGTAACTTATATTTATATGTCATTTCACCTGGTCATATAGAGTATAATGTCATTATGTTGCACATGTGTGAGATACACTGTAACTTATCTTTGTATGCACTTCATCTAGTCATACAGAGTAAAGGGTCATATTGTTACACATGCATGAGTTACACTGTAACTTATCCTTGTATGCACTTCACATGCATCAGTCACACTGAAACATCTTTGTATGCTCTTCATATGGTCATACAGAGTACAGTGTCATAGTTTGGCACATGAGTGGCTTACACTGTAACATATCTTTGTATGCACTTCACCTGGTCATACAGAGTACAGTGTCATACTTTTGCACATGTGTGCATTACACTGTAAGTTATCGTTGTATGCCACTTCACCTGGTCATACAGAGTGCAGTGTAATTTTGTTGCACATGCGTGAGTTGCACTGTAACTTCTCTTTGTATGCCTTTTCACCTGGTCATACAGAGAACGGTGTCATATTGTTGCACATGCATGTGTTGCACTGTAACGTATCTTTGTATGCCATTTCACTTGGTAATGCAGAGTACACTGTCATATTGCTGCACATGCATGGATTACTCTGTAACTTATCTTTGTATGCACTTCATCTGGTCATACAGAGTACAGTGTCATATTGTTGCACATGTGTGACTTACACTGTAAGTTATCTTTGTATGCCACTTCACCTGGTCATACAGAGTAAAGTGTCATATTGTTGCACATGTGAGGGTTACACTGTAAATTATCATTGTATGCACTTCACCTGCTCATACAAAGAACAGTGTCATATGGCTGCCCATTCATGAGTCACACTGTAACTGTTCTTTATCTTTGTTTGCATTTCACCTGGTCATACAGACTACAGTGTTATATTGTTACACATGTCATACAGAGTACAGTGTCATATTCTTGCACACACATGTGTTACACTCTAACTTATCCTTGTCTGCACTTCACCTGGTCATACAAAGTACATTGCCATATTGTTGCATATGCGTAGGTTACACTGTAACTTATCATTGTATGCACTTCACCTGGTCATACAAAGTACAGTGTCATATTGCTGCACATTCATGAGTCACACTATAACTTATCCTTGTATGCAATTCACCTGGCCATGCAGAGTACAGTGTCACAGTTTTGCACATGAGTGGGTAACGCTGTAACATATCTTTGTGTGTACTTTACCTGGTCATACAAAGTAAAGTGTCATATTGTTGGAGTTCGGTGAGTGACACTGTAACTTATCTTTGTATGCACTTTACCTGGTCATATAGAGTACATCAGCATCCATGCTTTTTGTTAATTGTTTACTTAAATATTATGACAGAATTATTAACAATAATTTGTCAGAAATTCAAGGGATATGCCTGGAGGCTGAACAATTCAATAAACATCAGTTTTATTCTCAACATGTGTCCAAACTAGCTAAAGAATTGTCAATTTTAAAAAAACAACTGGTCAAGAGAAAGACTAACAAATTTCAGCGTGATCTAATGGATTACGAAAAGGGGAATCCCTTTATTAACCAAAAAACAGTTAGATTTAGTGAACCCAAGGGAAATCAACGAACCTTTAACAATAACAACAAGAAAAGACCTAGGTCAATTCTTAGGTATGCACATACCTCCTCAGATTTTACTTCTGAGGAAGAAACTTATTCTACGTCAGATGGAGAAGCATCTTCACGCCAGGCCCCCAGTAGCCAAAGGAGACAGAACCCCCCTTTAGATCCAAGGATAGGAGGAGGGGGGGTAGAAAACATAGATCCAGGTACCAACACTCCGACTTTACAGAATCTGTTACAGCAGATGATAAAGTAACTAACAATGTTCATAATATCTCTTCTGTTGTTCTTTCCCCTTGTCAAATTACATTGTTGAATAAAGGATTGAACTTTGTTCCAAGTTCTGTGGTTCCGAACATGATTTGTTAAAGGATGTTAACAACTTCTGTAGATTACTTAACCTGAAAATATTTTTTTCAGAAAAAGAGAATTCTCAAAGATCTACTGAATTTAGATTCAGAAAATCTACTTTTGTTGCTCCAATGAATAAACATGTATCTATTTTCAGGGAATGCATCATGAAAGAGCTACATTATGCAAATGTATACCAACCACAATTTAATAATCTAAGCCATAGTGAAAGATTGGCATTATTAGAACTTAGGAACAATCAGCAACTAGTCATTTCCATGGCAGATAAAGGAGGGGCCATAGTGGTGATGGACTATTTAGTATATCACAATGAAGCTCTCCGACAATTGTCGGATACTAGCTTTTATCAACAGCTTAAGTTAGATCCTACTTCACGTTTCAAGGCAGAAATAGACAGGTTTTTGGAGGTGTCAGTTACCCAGGGGACTATTACAGATAGAATAGCTAAGGAATTACAGGTGGAAGAACCTGTAAATCAGTACCTGTATTTGTTACCCAAAATCCATAAGGATGCAAAAACCCCCCCAGGCAGACCTATTGTCTCTGGTCGGGGTTCCTTAACTGAACCTCTATCCTGTTTTCTTACCATATACTTGAAACCTTTGTTGAAACATGTTAGGTCACGTATACAGGACACAACAGAGTTTCTTAACATAGTTCAAGACTCACAATTGGAATCCTCTTGGTGGTTGGTCACACTTGATGTAGCCTCATTATATACCAGCATACCACATGAATTAGGCATTTTAGCTGTTTCATATTGGCTTTACAAATCAAAATTATATTCTACGGAATTTAATAATTTTTTGACCAAATTAACAGAATTTGTGTTATGTAAGAACGTTTTTTATTACAATGGCCAAGCTTATTGGCAAATCAAAGGAACAGCTATGGGGGCGTCTTTTGCCCCCATATATGCGGACCTGTTCATGGGTTATTTTGAGGCCACTTACATATATGATATGCATCATAATCCTTTTTTGGCAGACCTTGATATCTGGAGAAGATATCTTGATGATTGTTGGATGGTGTGGCGGAACCAGGGAACGACTTTCCAGATTTGTGGATTATTTGAATGACAACAGTTTTGAATTCGTTTCGGTTAATGTGGAACATGACAGCATTGTGTTTTTGGATGTTATGATAAATAGACTACAGGATGAAACTTTAGCTACATCGGTCTATAGAAAATTTCCTCAGTACAACACTCTGCTGCATGCGAATAGTTGTCATCCACGCCACATCATCCATAACATCCCCAAATCACAATTCATGAGGATGAAAAGAATATGTTCCTCTTTGGAGGTAGGGTCTAAGGCCTGTGAGGATCTTGCCAATAGATTTGTGGATCGTGGTTATTCCAAACACATCATTAATAAATCTTTACAAACAGTCAATCATTTACCACGTTTGGATTTACTACAATATAAATCCAAGCAACAGATTAACCACGGACTAGGGAGGAATAGCACTTTAAGGTTAGTTACCACCTATGGGGCTAATACGAACAAATTTGTGGAGATTATTAATCAACACTGGGAAATTTTACGTTCTCAGGATGTTTTGAATAATATATTACCGGAACGTTGTTCGTTTTCATACAGAAGGGGTAGGAATTTAAATTCCTTCTTAACCCATTACAAGAGATACAATTTACAGCTTCCATCACAAACTACTATGGAGGGGAATATACTGAAGGGAAGTTTTCCATGTGGCCATTGCTCATTTTGCAAATACTTGCCCAAAACAAGTGAGTTTTCCAGCAGAAATACGTCCCAGGTTTTTGGGATTAGGATGTTTTCTAATTGTAGCTCTGATTGGGCAGTATATTTGGCCACATGTAATTGCTCTGCATTTTACGTGGGACAGACTTCTAGGTCTGTTAAATTGAGGGTCTGTGAACACATCAGTGCAATTAAACACAAACGCATGACCAATGCCTTGTATAAACACACCATTGAACACCCTTTGGCTCGTTTTACATTCATTATCATAGATAGAATTACCCTCCATCGACAAATGAAAGCAGGCTGGCATCAGATACTTAATGAAATGGAATACAAATGGATCATAAGATTAGGTGGTCTTTTTAGACCAGGTTTGAATACATTAGAACCTAGTCAGTAAGGTATTGAATATAGATTGTGATCCTAATGTATTCCTTTTAAAGTAGTAGTTTTTATACCCACTATGGGTGGGTGTTATATGTTAATATAAAACATGATTTATTGATTATAGTTTTACATTCCATACACAGGTACACTGATAGATTTTATTTGGGCACATTGGTTTAATGGCCCAATTAATATTGAATCTAATAATTTGTTAATAGCTCTTTATATATGATAAACCTTATTGTAACATACATATGTATATTGATTGTAACATTTATTCATTATTAGTTTTGTTATTATTGTTTTTGTTTAATAACACAATATGTTTTCCAACATTTGGGGTGAATTATGATGTTAAAACTATTTTATTTTGCTGTATTCACTTTATAGTATTTTATTTGGGCATTGCCTCTTTAAGAGAGGGACTATAAGTAGGGCTCACAATTGTGATGCCTTACTTTTTTTGAAAATTTGACATTGAAAAAGGCTTGTATTAGCCGAAACCGGTTTGTCTACTCAGCATGGTTTTTTCCTTGCTGATTTGAAGTTATTGAAGCAATAAATATAGATGCATCCTCATAGCTGGTCCGTTTTGGTTGTTTTTTGATGCTTGGTTATTGGACCGTGCTGTTGATCTGACGTGCGTGAGCTTCCTGCATATAGAGTACAGTGTCATATTGTTGCACATGCGTGGCTTACACTGTAACTTATCTTTGTATGCTGTTTCACCTGGTCATACAGAGTACAGTGTCATATTGTTGCACATGTGGGAGTTACACTGTAACTTATCTTTGTATGCCACTTCACCTGGTCATACAGAGTACAGTGTCATAATTTTGCACATGCGTGAGTTGCATTGTAACTTTTCTTTGTATGCCATTTCACCTGGTCATTCAGAGTACAGTGTCATATTGTGCTCATGCATGAATTGCACTGTAACTTATCTTTGTATACACTTCACCTGGTCGTACAGAGTATGGTGTCATAATTATACACATATGGGAGTTACACTGTAATTTGCCTTTGTATGCTATTTCACCTGGTCATACAGAGTAGAGTGTCATATCGTTGCTCATGCCTGAGTTACACTGTAACTTATCTTTGTGTGCACTTCACCTGGTCATACAAAATACAGTGTCATATTGTTGCACATGCATGGGTTACACTGTAACTTATATTTATATGCCATTTCACCTGGTCATATAGAGTATAGTGTCATTATGTTGCACATGTGTGAGATACACTGTAACTTATCTTTGTATGCACTTCATCTTGTCATACAGAGTAAAGGGTCATATTGTTGCTCATGTGTGAGTTACACTGTAACTTACCCATGTATGCACTTCACCAGGTCATACAGAGTACAGTGCCATATTGTTGCACATGCGTGGGTTGCACTCTAACTTATCCTTGTATGCACTTCACCTAGTCCTACAGAGTACAGGGTCATATTGTTTCACATGCATCAGTCACACTGAAACTTATCTTTGTATGCACTTCATATGGTCATACAGAGTACAGTGTCATAATTTGGCACATGAGTGGGTTACACTGTAACATATCTTTGTATGCACTTCACCTGGTCATACAGAGTACAGTGTCATACTGTTGCACATGTGTGAGTTACACTGTAAGTTATCTTTGTATGCCACTTCACCTGGTCGTACAGAGTACAGTGTCATTTTGTTGCACATGTGTGAGTTACACTGTAACTTCTCTTTGTATGCCTTTTCACCTGGTTATACAGAGAACGGTGTCATATTGTTGCACATGCGTGTGTTACACTGTACCTTATCTTTGTATGCCATTTCACTTGGTCATGCAGAGTACACTGTCATATTGCTGCACATGCATGGATTACTCTGTAACTTATCTTTGTATGCACTTCATCTAGTCATACAGACTACAGTGTCATATTGTTACACATGTGTGAGATAAACTGTAACTTATCTTTGTATGCACTTCACAGAGTAGAGTGTCATATTGTTGCTCATGCCTGAGTTACACTGTAAATTATATTTATATGCCATTTCACCTCGTCATATAGAGTATAGTGTCATTATGTTGCACATGTGTAAGTTACACTGTAACTTATCTTTGTATGCACTTCATCTTGTCATACAGAGTAAAGGGTCATATTGTTGCACATGCCTCAGTTATACTGTAACTTATCCTTGTATGCACTTCACCAGGTCATAGGTTCATAGGTTCATAGGTTCATACTAGGCTATCTGCCCAAGGGCATTTGTAAGCCTAGCCCATAGTTATGTGACTTTCGCCACCCCTTTAGTTTGAAGAAAACTATGCCTATTATTTTGCTGTGCCTCTGTCAAGCAGTGACACTGAAGTAATCCCTGGGGTATATCTGCGATCTCCCATCCATTGGTCAAGATTCCTCTTGAACAAGGCCAGCGAGGTGCTCTGCCTCACATGTACCGGGATTTTGTTCCACAGCATAGGGAGTCTCTGGGTGATGAATCTGTCCCTCCAGCACGTTCTTTTAATAACCATGTCATGGTTTAAGTCTCCCGCCCTTGTGGTTCTGAGGGATCTAGATTTTTTGAGGTGAAGCAAATTCATCAAATCTGGGTTTGACATGGCCTTATATGTCAGGCACAGGTCACCTCTGAGCAAGCGGTATGCGACTGAATAGAGCTGGAGTTCTTTCAGTCGGGCAGCATAAGACATATTTTTGAGACCCTTTATCCTTTTGGTGAGGAACTTTTGGGGCTTTTCCAGCTTCTGCAGGTGTCGGGTCAGATACATTCCGAATGGGGCATTGTACTCAATCATAGGTCTAATGAGTGATGAGTACAGAGGGATGATGACCTCCCTTGATCTAGATGTGAATCCCTTCATGATCAGGTGGGCAATGTAGAAGGTTTTCCTAACTACTTTGGCAACATGAGTGTCAAATGAAAGGTTACTGTCAACCTGGGTCCCCAGATCCCTGATGACTTCTTCTGTGCTCAGTGGATTGCCACCTATATGGTAGCTAGGGGTAACTTTGTTTTTCCCGAAGGGTATGACTATGCATTTCTTGGCGTTTAACTTTAAGCCATGGCTCTGGAACCAGTTATCCGTTTCTGTGAGGCCCTTCTGAAGGATATCTATGTCAGATGTGTTTTCGACTATGGCGCCCAGTTTGCAGTCATCTGCAAACTTTGTTAGCCATAACCCTCCTGTGTTTGCTTGTACTTCAGAAAAGTAGATGCCAAACAAGAGTGGTCCCAGGACTGAGCCCTGTGGGACACCACTTGTGACAGGCTTTGAGTCTGACATGGCGCCAGCAACTCTGACCCTGTGGGTTCTGTCACTTAGCCAGTTTGCAACCCATCTTGTGATGTATGCACTTTACCTGGTCACACAGAGTACAGTGTCATGATGTTGCATATGCGTGGATTACATTGTAATTTATCTTTGTATGCACTTCCCCTGGTCATAAATAGTACAGTGTCATATTGTTGCACATGAGTGAGTTACACTACAAATTTATCTTTTGTCACAAACTTGCACAATATTTTGACTGTACACTGCAAGCTTTAACAAAACTCAAGCAGATATCCTTTAACACAAGTTTAATAACTCTTTCAGTGGAAACTGTGTCCCACCTTCTTCAGACAACTACAACTCACATTAAAACCTTTTATATACGTAAATTTGTTCCAATTAATCAATTGAAGGAAATCTTGTCTTTAAAGAACCAGTAATACTATTTTGCACTCCTGAATCATAATAACAAATTTCTTTATGTATAGACAAACACTTAAATAAATATATAATTAATAATATATAATATATTATATATAAACATTAAATTAAACTAACTGACTATAAAAATGAAAAACAAAAACACGTGTATACACAGCTTCTCAAACATGTTAAAACCAATATACTCAAAACCTTTTTTACCTATTCAAAGCTAAAGTGAATACATTTTATAATTGAAGGGTTCTAAAGCTTTAATTCCACTTTTATTGATAACATCAATCCATGACAGATTTCTTCAATTTACATCAATGTGAAGAAACTGTTATTAGTTACTTGATGTCAGTTTATTTAAGGATGACATCAATGGCAGTTATAAAAGTCTAGTATATAGGAAGCGTATTCATATTCCTGTCTTCATTTTTCCAGTAGCCATCCATTTTATCAAAAGAAACTGTTGTGAAAGGACAGTGTTAGAGCAGCTAGGATGGTTACTGGTGATGAAGATTTTCAGATAGAATGCTCCTGCTTAAGACTATGTTTATTGGTAGAGGTTATCCAACCTCTGTGATTGACTCTATATGTTTAGAGGTTAGTAATAAAAGTGCATATTTTGGCCTTTATTATTTAATAAATCACTTGTAAATGTTTCAGAGGCAGCTGTTAATACTGTTCCTTCTAACTGAGAAGTAGATTATAGAGTTAGTATTCTTTGTACTTATTCTTTGGACCATTATGGATTAAAAAATCATATATGAATTGGTCCATCATTACTGAAGATAAAGCTATGCTTATGCTCTTGGGAATAAAACCAAAAGTTATCTTTAGAAGAGGGCAAATTTAAAATCTATTTTGAAAATGTAAGGCCTTTAAGTTGTAGTAATCTGTATGTCTAGATGTGGTGCATGTCACCAATGTAAGTATTTGTTTAGATAAAAAGTTAAAATAAAGAATGGCATTTATTGTATTGGGGAAAGGTATAACTGTCATAGTAGGGCAGTTATATATGTTGCAATCTGCTCTCAGTGTTCTGTTTATTATATCACTGAGAGAAAGTTAAACTATATTTATGAACATTATTATGCTATTTCTAAAAAAGATAAGAATAATGCTTTAGCTAGGCATATAATTGACTTCCCTAATCATAACATTAAGTTTTCTGTCTTGCAACAAATGCAATTGGACCCTAGAGGAGGCCCATGGCAATTAAATTTGGAGATTGATGAAAATAAATGGCAGATAAGAACTGAAGCACATATATATCCTGGTCTAAACTAATATATTTCTATAAAACAAATTCTTAAATGTTTAGCTTTAAATAGGTGAAAAAGGTTTTGAGTATATTGGTTTTAACATGTTTGAGAAGCTGTGTATACACGTGTTTTTGTTTTTCATTTTTATAGTCAGTTAGTTTAATTTAATGTTTATATATAATACATTATATATTATTAATTATATATTTATTTAAGTGTTTGTCTATACATAAAGAAATTTGTTTTATTTTTTATTCAGGAGCGTAAAATAGTATTGTCTGGTTCTTTAAAGACAAGCTTTCCTTCAATTGATTAATTGGAACAAAATTTACACATATAAAAGGTTTTTAATTGATTTGTAGTTGTCTGAAGAAGGTGGGACACAGTTTCCACCGAAAGCGCTTATTAAACTTATGTTAAAGGATATTTGCTTGAGTTTTTGTTAAAGTTGCTCGCAGTCTACTCGCTATTGTTTTTACATTGAAATTTATCTTTGTATGCGCTTCATCTGGTCATACAGAGTGCAGTGTCATATTGTTGCACATGAGTGCGTTACAGTGTAACTTATCTTTGTATGCACTTCACCTGGTGATACAAAGTACAGTGTCATATTGTTGCACATGCGTGAGTTACACTGTAAGTTATCTTTGTATTCACATCACAGGGCATACAGAGTATGGTGTCATATGCTTGCACATGGGTGGGTTACACTCTACCTTATCCTTGTATGCCCTTCACCTGGTTTTTACATTGAAATTTATCCTTGTATGCACCTCATAGGGTCTTACAGAGTACAGTGTCATACTTTTACACATGAGAGGTTACGCTGTAACATATCTTTGTATGCACGTCACCTTGTCATGCAGAGTAGAGTGTCATATTGTTGCACATGTGTGAGTTAAACTGTAACTTATCTTTGTATGCAATTCACCTGGTCATACAGAGTACAGTGTCATAGTTTTGCATATGAGTTACATGCTGTAACATATCTTTGTATGCACTTCACTGGTCATACAGAGTACAGTGTCATATTGTTGCAAATTTATGAGTTACCCTGTAACTTATCTTTGTATGCCATTTCACCTGGTCATACAGAGTACAGTGTCATATTGTTGCATATGCATGGGTTACACTATAACTCATCTTTGTATGCCATTTTATGAGTTCATACAGAGTACACTATCATAATTTTGCACATGAGGGAGTTACACTGTAACCTATCTTTGTATTCCACTTCACCTGGTCATATTGTTGCACATGCGTGAGTTACATTGTAACTTACCTTTGTATACTCTTCACCTGGTCATACAGAATAGTGTCTTATTGTTGCACATGTGTGTGTTACACTGTAACTTATACTTGTATGCACTTCACCTGGTCATACAGAGTACAGTGTCATATTGTTGCACATGTTTGTGTTACACTCTAACTTATCCTTTTATCCTCTTCACCTGGTCATATAGATTACAGTGTCATATTGTTGCACATGTGCGGGTTACACTGTAGCTTATCTTTGTATGCCATTTTACCTGGTCATACAGAGTGCACTGTCATATTTTTGCACATGCATGCGTTACACTGTAACTTATCCTTTTATGCACTTCATCTGGTCATACAGAGTACAGTTTCATATTGTTGCACATGTATGGGTTACACTGTAATTTATCCTTGTATGCACTTTACCAGGTCATACAGAGTACAGTGTCATATTGTTGCACATACATGAGTCACACTGTAACTTATCTTTGTATGCACTTCACCTGGTCATACAGAGTACAGTGTCATATTGTTGCACATGTGTAGGTTACACTGTAACTTATCTTTGTATGCCATTTTACCTGGTCATACAGAGTACACTGTCATATTTTTGCACATGCATGGGTTACACTGCAACTTATCTTTGTATGAATTTCAACTGGTCATACCGAGTATAGTGTCATATTGTTGCACATGCGTGAGTTACATTGTAACTTATCTTTGTATGCACTTCACCTGGTCATACAGAGTAGAGTGTCTTATTGTTGCACATGTGTGAGTTACACTGTAACTTATCCTTGTATGCACTTCACCTGGTCATACAGAGTACAGTGTCATATTGTTGCACATGCGTAAATGAAAGTGTAACTTATCTTTGTATGCACTTTACCTGATCATACAAAATACAGTGTCGTATTTTTGCACATGCTTTTGTTACACTGTAACTTATCTTTGTATGCACTTCACCTGATCATACAGAGTACAGTTTCATATTATTGCACATGCATGAGTTACACTGTAACATATCTTTGTATGCCATTTCACCTGGTCATACAGAGTACAGTGTCATATTGTTGCACATGCGTGAGTTACACTGTAACTTATCTTTGTATGCACTTCACCAGGTCATTCAGAGTACAGTTACATATTGTTGCACATGCATTGGTTATACTGTAACTTATCTTTGTATGCACTTCACATGGTCATAGAGAGTACAGTGTCATATTGTTATACATGCATGAGTTTCACTGTCACTTATATTTGTATGCACTTCACAGGGTCATACAGAGTACAGTGTCATATTCTCCCACATGCATGGGTACACTGTAACTTATACTTTTATGTACTTCACCTGGACATACAGAGTGCATTTTCATATTGTTTCACATGCGTGAGTTACACTGTAACTAATGTTTTTAAGCATTTCACCTGGTCATACAGAGTACAGTGTCACATTGTTGAGCATGCGTGAGTCACACTGTAACTTTTCTTTGTGTTCACCTGGTCATGGAGAGCACAGTGTCAAATTGTTGCACATGTGTGGGGTACACTGCAACTTATCTTTGTATGCCATTTCACCTGGTCATACAGAGTACAGTGTCATATTTTTGCACATGCTTGAGTTACACTGTAACTTATCTCTGTATGCACTTCACCTGGTCATACAGAGTACAGGGTCATATTGTTGCACATGTTGGAATTACACTGTAACTTATCTTTGTATGCCACTTCACCTGGTCATACAGAGTACAGTGTCATATTGTTGCACATGCGTGGGTTACACTGTAACTTATCTTTGTATGCCATTTCACCTGGTCATACAGAGTACAGTGTCATATTGTTGCACATGCATGGGTTACAATGTAACTTACCTTTGTATGCATTTCACCTGGTCATACTGAGTACAGTGTCATATTGTTGCACATGTGTGAGTTACACTGTAACTTATCTTTGTATGCCACTTCACCTGGTCATACAGAGTACAGTGTCATATTGTTGCACATGCATGGGTTACACTGTAACTTATCTTTGTATGCACTTCACCTGGTCATACAGAGTACAGTGTCATATTGTTGCACATGCATGAGTTACAATGTAGCTTATCTTTGTATGCACTTTACCTGGTCATACAAAGTACATTGCCATATTGTTGCACAAGCTTGGGTTACACTGTAATTTATCTTTGTATGCCATTTCACCTGATCATACAGAGTACAGTGTCATATTGTTGAACATGTGTGAGTTACTGTGTAACTTACCATTGTATGCAATTCACCTAGTAATTCAGAGGACAGTGTCATATTGTTTCACATGCCTGGGTTACACTGTAACTTATCTTTGCATGCACTTCACCTGGTCATATAGAGTACATTGTCATAATGTTGCACACGCGTGAATTAAACTGTAACTAATATTTGTATGCCACTTTACCTGCTCATTTATATTACAGTGTCATATTGTTGCACATGTGTGGGTTACACTGCAACTAATATTTGTATGCCATTTCACCTGGTCATACAGAGTACAGTGTCATATTGCTGCACTTGTGAGGGTTACACTATACTTTATCTTTGTATGTATTTCACCTGGTCATACAGAGTACCGTGTCATATTGTTGAACATGCATTAGTTACACTGTAACTTATCTTTGTGTGAACGTTACCTGGTGATGCAAAGTACAGTGTCAAACTGTTGCAAATGCGTGGGTTACACTGTAACTTATCTTTGTATGACATTTCAACTGGTCATACAGAGTACAGTGTCATATTGTTGCACATGAGTGAGTTACACTGTAACTTATCTTTGTATGCACTTCACCTGGTCATACAGAGTACAGTGTCATATTGTTGCACATGCATGGGTTACACTGTAACTTATCTTTGTATGCCATTTCAACTGGTCATACAGAGTACAGTGTCATATTGTTGCACATGCATGGCTAACACTATAACTTATCTTTGTAAGCACTTCACCTGGTCATACAGAGTACAGTGTCATATTGTTGCACATGCGTGAGTTACACTGTAACTTATCTTTGTATGCCATTTCACCTGGTCATACAGAGTACAATGTCATATTGTTGCACATGAGTGGGTTACACTGTAAATTTTCTTTGTATGCACTTCACCTGGACATACAGAGTACAGCTTCATATTGTTTCACATGGGTGAGATACACTTTAACTTATCTTTGTAAGCATTTCACCTGGTCATACAGAGTACAGTCTTATATTGTTGCATATGCGTGGGTTACACTGTAACTTATCTTTATATGCACTTCATATAGTCATACAGTGTACAGTGTCATAGTTCTGCACATGAGTGTGTTACACTGCAAAATATTTTTGTATGCACTTCACCTGGTCATACAAAATAGAGTGTCATATTTCAGAACATGTATAGGTTACACTGTAACGTATCCCTATATGCACTTCACCTGGACATACAGAGTACAGTGTCACATTTTTGCACATCCGAGTGTTACACTGTAACATATCTTTATATGCACTTCCCTTAGTCATACAGAGTGCAGTGTCATATTGTTGCACATGTAGGAGTTACACTGTAACTTATCTTTGTATGCCACTTCACCTGGTCATACAGAGTACAGTGTCATATTGTTGCACAAGAGTGGGTTACAATGTAACTTACTTTTGTATGCCATTTCACCTGGTCATACCTGTGTCATATTGTACATGAGTTACTACAGTGTCATATTTTGCACATGAGTGGTTACACTGTAACATATCTTTCTATGCAGTTCACCTGGACATAGAGAGTACAGTGTCATATTGTTGCACATATAAGGTTTATATTCTAACTTGTCTTTGTATGCACTTCACCTGGTCATACAGAGTATAGTGTCATATTGTTGCACATGCATGGATTACACTGTAAATTATTTTTGTATGCCATTTCATCTGGTCATACTGATTACAGTGATATATTGTTGCACATGAGGGAGTTACACTGAAACTTATCTTTGTATGCACTTCACCTGGTCATACAGAGTACAGTGTCAAATTATTTCACATCTGTGGGTTAAACTGTAGCTTATCTTTGTATGCCACTTCACCTGGTCATACAGAGTACAGTGTCATATTATTGCACATGTTTGTGTTACACTGCAACTTATCCTTATAAGCACTTCACCTGGTCATACAGAGTACAGTCTCATATTGTTTCACATGCGTGGGTTCAACTGTAACTTTTCTTTGTATGCCACTTCACTTGGTCATACCGAGTACAGTGTCAGATTATTGCACATGGGTGGGTTACAATGTAATGTATCTTTGCATGGACTTCATCTGGTCATACAGAGTACAGTGTCATATTGCTGCACATGCATGAGATACACTGTAACTTATCTTTGTATGCACTTCACCTGGTCATACAGAGTACAGTGTCATATTGTGGCACATGCATGGGATACACTGTAACTTATCTTTCTATGGCATTTCACCTGGTCATACAGAGTACAGTGTCATATTTTTGCACACGCATGGGTTACACTGTAACTTATCTTTCTTTGCACTTCACCTGGTCATACAGAGAACAATTTCATATTGTTTTACATACATAAGTTACACTGTAACATACCTTTGTGTGCCATTTCACCTGGTCATAGGTTCATAGGTTCATACAGGCTATTGTGAGGCAATTATAACTGTTCTGTATCTTATGCACTTGATTTAGTATACTGTGCCTTTACAGGTTTGGTTTACTGTGCCTCTGTCTAATAGTGCATGAGTAATCCCTGACATGTCATATTCACCTGGTCTTCTTGAAGAGATTCAGTATGTGTTGCACATGAACTGGTTCTATTTAACTCTGTTATGAACCTGTCCCTCCAGCAAGTTCATTTATTTGTATTGAGGTTCAAGTACATGTGGCTCTATTGTTTACTGGTACATGTCCATTAATTCTTTTGACATAGCTTTGTATGTCACATAGATCACCTAGTATGCACTGAGTAGACTGGATTATTTTTAACAGCAGCATATGGCATCTTGTAACTTATCCTTTGTATACTTTGTCTTTCTAATTGCTGCATGTCATACAGGTACATACATTGTATTTTATGATGCCTGATGAGAGATGAACACTTATCTCTTGATATGTACCCTTTGTGATGAGGTACATGTAGAATCTTTCTAACTACTTTGCAATGTGGTTTTCAAAGGAGATTGCTATCACTTGTCAGGTCTAATAACTTTCTCTGTACTTAATGGGTTTCTGCCTGTGGTAATTTGTGCACATTGTTTTGCCAAAGGGTATGACATACTTTTTCATTTCTTTACATGGTGTCACCAGTTACTGTCTCATACCTTTTTGAAGGATGTTTGTGTCATATTATTTGCACAGTTTGCAGTGTGTACACTTTGTACATCATGTTGCCTGTACCTCAGGTATATACCAACAATTGGTCAGGACAGAACATGTCACTTGTACTGGTTTAAGTTACATGTGTAACTTCACCTTTGTTGTGTCTTTGAGCCAGTTTCACATCTTGTGACATATCTTTATATTTAAGCTGGAGTTATCTATGTACAGTTATTGTGTCAAATGCCTTTGCAAGGTCAGATAGGCTGTGTACTATTTTCATCTATGGCTTTGGTACTGTTTCAAAGGTCATACAGGTTCATACATATTGTTGCATGCATGTAGCATCTGTATAATGTCTTTGTTTATGCCATGATGATCCTTCATAGCCATGCAGTAAGTGTCACTTATCATGTTTATGTTCATATCTTTGTATACACTGTTGCTGTACACCATTCAGTGCACATATCCTGTATAGGAGATTGTATAGCTGTTTTATTTGAGGATTACTTCCTCTTGTCATGTATGCAACCTTGCCATCTGGTCCCATGGAACAGTGTTTTTGTTGGATGCTTCACCTGAGCATCAGAGATGTTTACATCTGCTATTCTGCTGGTAGATACTTGCTCTTTTTAGAAGTTTGCACAGAACCTGTCTGGATATTGCATATCTGTGGGTTCAGTGTATTTTTTCATTTAGTCATCAGAACAAGTCTGAGTTGCATATTTCACATAACTGGCCTTATGATTGTCTTTGTGTCTTCTGCATTTTTCTCTCGCTGGCCTTGGAAATTTATGAGGGATCGTAATTTTTGCATACTGATCAGAGATGCCTTATTATTTGTATCATGTAGCTTCCTCCTTCTGTTGTACAGTTTATTTATGCATACAGTGTACATGCCTTTGGATGCATCTTGGTTTTGTTTATACATGTCATGCATTCCTGGATGTCCAGTACAGTGTTCATATATTCTGCATTTGGGCCATAGTTTCCACTGGCCCTGGTTACAGGATTCACTTCATTTTGAGAGTGTCACTTTTAGAAGTTTTTCACTGTGTCTCTTGTCATATGTGCATCAGTGAGATTAATGGTCTGATCTTACCAATGTATACTTCTTGTCATAGAGTCATGTTGGAAATGATCAGGTCATATTGTTGCACTTGTATGGTTACATTGTATAACATTTGGTCATACAGAGTACAGTGTCGAGTTGTTGCACATGCTTGGGCTACACACTAACTTATCATTTTATGCACTTCACAGGGTCATACAGAGTACAGTGTCATAGTTTTGCATGAGTGGGTTACGCTGTAACATATCTTTGTATGCACTTCACCTGGTCATACAGAGTACAGTGTCATATTGTTGCACATGTGTCAGTTACACTGTAAGTTATCTTTGTATGCCACATCACCTGGTCATACAGAGTACAGTGTCATATTGTTGCACATGCTTGAGTTATACTGTAACTTATCTTTGTATGCCACTTCACCTGGTCATACAGAGTACAGTGTCATATTGTTGCACATGTGAGGGTTACACTATACTTTATCTTTGTATGTATTTCACCTGGTCATATAGATTACAGTTTCATATTGTTGCACATGCGTGAGTTACACTGTCACTTATCCTTGTATGCCCTTCACCTGGTCTTACAGAGTACAGTGTCATATTGTTGCACATGCATGGGTTACACTGTAACTTATCTTTGTATGCACTTCACCTGGTCATACAGAGTACAGTGTCATATTCTTGCACATGCGTGGGTTACACTCTAACTTATCCTTGTATGCACTTCACCTGGTCATACAGAGTACAGTGTCATATTGTTGCACATGCATGGGTTACACTGTAACTTATCTTTGTATGCCATTTCACCTGGTCATACAGAGTACAGTGTCATATTTTTGCACATGTGTGGGTTACACTGTAACTTATCTTTGTATGCACTTCACCTGGTCATACAGAGTACAGTGTCATATTGTTTCACATTTCTGAGTTACACTGTAACTTATACTTATATGCACTTCACCTGGACATACAGAGTACAGTTTCATATTGTTTCACATGCGTGAGTTACACTGTAACTAATCTTTTTAAGCATTTCACCTGGTCATACAGAGTACAGTGTCATATTGTTGCATGCTTGATGTGCTACACGAGTTTACACTGTAACATCTTTGTATGCACTTCACCTGGTCATACAGAGTACAGTGTCATATTGTTGCACATGCGTGGGTTACACTGTAACTTATCTTTGTATGCACTTCATCTGGTCATACAGAGTATGGTTTCATATTGTTGCACATGCCAGAGTTACACTGTTACTTATCTTTGCATGCCATTTCACCTGGTCATACAGATTACAGTGTCATATTGTTGCACGTGCATGAGTTATACTGTAACTTATCTTTGTATACTCTTCACCTGGTCATACAAAGTACAGTGTCATATTGTTGCACATGCGTGGGTTGCACTATAACTTATCTTTGTATGCCTTTAACCCTGGTCATACAGAGTACAGTGCCGTATTGTTGCACATGTGTGGTTACACTCTAACTTATCTTTGTATGCCACTTCACCTGGTCATACAAAGTACAGTGTCATATTTTTGCACATGCATGGATTACACTGTAACTTATCTTTGTATGAACTTCAAACTGGACATACAGAGTACAGTGTCATATTGTTGCACATGTGTGTGTTACACTGTAACTTATCCTTATAAGCACTTCACCTGGTCATACAGTGTACAGTGTCATATTGTTTCACATGCGGTGGTTAAACTGTAACGTGTCTTTGTATGCCACTTCACTTGGTCATACCGAGTACAGTGTCAGATTATTGCACATGTGGAAGTTGCACTGTAACTTATCTTTGTATGCATTCACCTGGTCATAGAGTACAGTATCATATTGTTACACTGTAACTTATCTTTGCATGAATTTCAACTGGTCATGCAGAGTATAGTGTCATATTGTTGCACATTCGTGCTGTACACTGTAACTTATCCTTCTATGCACTTCACCTGGTCATACAGAGTACAGTTTCATATTGTTGCACATGTATGGGTTACACTGTAATTTATCCTTATATGCACTTCACCAGGTCATACAGAGTACAGTGTCATATTGTTGCACATGTGTGAGTCACACTGTAACTTATCTTTGTATGCACTTTACCTGGTCATACAGAGAACAGTGTCATATTGTTGCACTTAGGTGAGTTACATTGTAACTTATCTTTGTATGCACTTCACCTGGTCACACAGAGTACAGTGTCTTAGTTTTGCACATGAGTGGGTTACGATGTAAGATTTCTTTGTATGCACTTCACCTGGTCATAAAGAGTACAGTGTCATATTGCTGCACATGTGTGAGTTACACTATAACTTATCTTTGTATGCCACTTCACCGGTCATACAGAGTACAGTGTGATATTGTTGCACATGCATGAGTTGCACTGTAACTTATCTTTGTATGCCATTTCAACTGGTCATACAACGTACATTGTCATATTGTTGCCCATGCATGAGTTGCACTGTACATTATCTTTGTTTGCACTTCACATGGTCATACAGAGTACAGTGTCATATTGTTGCTCATGCATGGGTTACACTGTAACTTATCTTTGTATGCCATTTCACCTGGTCATACAGAGTACAGTGTCATATTGTTGCACATGTGTGTGTACACTGTAACTTATCCTTATATGCACTTCACCTGGTTATACAGAGTCCAGTGTCATATTGTTTCACATGTGGGGGTTAAACTGCAACTTGTCTTTGTATGCCACTTCACCTGGTCATACAGAGTACAGTGTCATATTGTTGCACATGTGTGAGTTACACTGTAACTTATCTTTGTATGCACTTCACCTGGTCATACAAAGTACAGTGTCATATTGTTGCAAATGCATGAGTTACCCTGTAACTTATCTTTGTATGCCATTTCACCTGGTTATACAGAGTACAGTGTCATATTGTTGAACATGCATGAGTTACACTGTAACTTTTCTTTGTGTGCACATCACCTGGTCATGCAGAGTACAGTGTCAAATTGTTGCACATGCGAGGGTTACACTGTAACTTATCTTTGTATGCCATTTCAACTGGTCATACAGAGTACAGTGTCATATTGTTGCACATGTGTGTGTTACACTGTAACTTATCCTTATATGAACTTCACCTGGTCATATAGAGTATAGTGTCATATTGTTTCACATGCGTTGGTTAAACTGTAACATAGCTTTGTATGCACTTTACCTGGTCATACAGAGAACAGTGTCATATTGTTGCACTTGGGTCAGTTACATTGTAACTTATCTTTGTATGCACTTTACCTGGTCACACAGAGTACAGTGTCATATTGTGGAACATGCATGGAATACACTGTAACTTATCTTTGTGTGCCATTTCATCTGGTCATACAGAGTACAGTGTCATATTGTTGCACATGTGGGAGTTACTCTGTAACTTATCTTCGTATGCACTTCACCTGGTCATTCAGAGTACAGTGTCATATTGTTACACATGCGTGGGTTACACTGTAACCTATCTGTGTATGCACTTCACCTGGTCATACAGAGTACAGTGTCATATTATTGCACATGCGTGAGTTACACTGTAACTTATCTTTGTATGCCATTTCACCTGGTCATACAGAGTACAGTGTCATATTGTTGCACATGCGTGAGTTACACTGTAACTTATCTTTGTATGCCATTTCACCTGGTCATACAGAGTAAAGTGTCATATTGTTGCACATGCGAGGAGTACACTGTACTTTATCTTTGTATGCAACTTTACCTGGTACAGAGTACAGTGTCAAATTGTTGCACATGCGAGGGTTACACTGTAACTTATCTTTGTATGCCATTTCAACTGGTCATACAGAGTACAGTGTCATATTGTTGCACATGCGTGGGTTACACTGTAACTTAACTTTGTATGTACTTCCCCTGGTCATATATAATACAGTGTCATATTGTTGCACATGCATAACTTACACTGAACCTTATCTTTGTATGCCATTTCACCTGGTCATACAGAGTACAGTGTCATATTATTGCACATGTTTGTGTTACACTGCAACTTATCCTTATAAGCACTTCACCTGGTCATACAGAGTACAGTCTCATATTGTTTCACATGCGTGGGTTACATTGTAAATTATCTTTGCATGCACCTTCACCTGGTCATACAGAATACTGTGTAATATTGTTGCATATGCGTGGGTTACACTGTAACATATCTTTGTATGCACTTCCCTTAGTCATACAGAGTGCAGTGTCATATTGTTGCACATGTAGGAGTTACACTGTAACTTATCTTTGTATGCCACTTCAACTTATCATACATAATAAAGTGTCATATTGTTGCACATGCACGAGTTACACTGTAACTTATCCTTGTATGCACTTCACTGGCTCATACAGAGTACAGTGTGGTATTGTTGCACATGTGGGTGTTACACTGTAACTTATCCTTATCTGAACTTCACCTGGTCATACATAGTACAGTGTCATATTGTTTCACATGCGTTGTTTAAACTGTAACTTGTCTTTGTATGCCACTTCACCTGGTCATACTGATTACAGTGATATATTGTTGCACATGAGGGAGTTACACTGAAACTTATCTTTGTATGCCACTTCACCTGATCATACAGAGTACTGTGTCATATTTTTGCCCATGTGGGAGTTTCACTGTAACTTATCTTTGTATGCCACTTCACCTGGTCATACAGAGTACAGTGTCATATTGCTGCACATGCATGAAATACACTGTAACTTTTCTTTGTATGCATTTCACCAGGTCATTCAGAGTACAGTGTCATATTGATGCACATGCATGGGTTACAATGTAACTTATCTTTGTATGCAATTCACCTGGTCATACAGAGTACAGTGTCATATTGCTGCACATGCGTGAGAGACACTGTAACTTATATCTGTATGCACTTCTCTGGGTCATACAGAGTACAGTGCCATATTGTTGCACATGAGTGGGTTACACTGTAACATATCTTTGTATGCACTTCACCTGGTCATACAGAGTACAGTGTCATATTGTTGCACATGTGTGAGTTACACTGTAAGTTATCTTTGTATGCCACTTCACCTGGTCATACAGAGTACAGTGTGATATTGTTGCACATGTGTCATACAGAGTACAGTGTCATATTGTTGCATGTGTGGGTAATACTGTAACTAATCTTTGTATGCCATTTCACCTGGTCATACAGAATACAGTGCCATATTGTTGCACATGTAGGAGTTACACTGTAACTTATCCTTGTATGCACTTCACCTAGTCATACAGAGCACAGGGTCATATTGTTTCACATGCATAAGTCACAATGAAACTCACCTTTGTATGCCATTTCACCTGGTCATTCTGAGCACAGTGTCATATTCTTGCACATGCATAGGTTACACTGTAATCTATCCTTGTATGCAGATCACCTGGTCATACAGAGTACAGTGTCATATTGTTGCACATGTCTGGGTTACACTGTAACTTATCTTTGTATGCCATTTCACCTGGTCATACAGAGTAGAGTGTCATATTGTTGCACATGCGTGAGTTACACTGTAACTTATCCTTTTATGCACTTCACTTGGTCATCCAGAGTACAGTGTCATATTGTTGCACATGCCTGGGTTACATTGTAACTTATCCTTGTATGCACTTCACCAGGTCATACAGAGTACAGTGTCATATTGTTGCACATGTGGGAGTTACACTGTAACTTATCTTTGTATGCCACTTCACCTGGTCATACAGAGTACAGTGTCATATTATTGCACATGCGTGTCATTCTGAGTACAGTGTCATATTGTTGCACATGTGTGAGTTACACTGTAACTTATCTTTGTATGCACTTCACCTGGTCATACAGAGTACAGTGTCATATTTTTGGACATGCATAAATTAAACTGTAACTTATCTTTGTATGCACTTCACCTGGTCATACAGAGTACAGTGTCATATTATTTTACATTTCTGAGCTACACTGTAACGTATCATTTTATGCACTTCAATTTGTCATACAGACTACAATGTCATATTTTTGCACATGGGAGAGTTACACTGTAACTTATCTTTGTATGCACTTCACCTGGTCATACAGAGTACAGTGACATATTGTTTCACATTTCTGAGTTACACTGTAACTTATCCTTTTATGCACTTCAATAGGTCATACAAAGTACAGTGTCATATTATTGGACATGTGTGAGTTACACTGTAACTTATCCTTATATCCACTTCACCTGGACATACAGAGTGCAGTTTCATATTGTTTCACATGCGAGAGTTGCGCAATTGCAACAAATGTTTCGCGATTTCACCCGGTCATATAGTAGAGTACAGTGTCATATTGTTGCAATTGCTGAGTTACCCTGTAACTTATCTTTTGTATTACTTCACCCTCATCATACAGAGCAGTGTCACATTGTTTGAGTACGCGTGAGTCACACTAAAAATGTTCTTCAGTTCACCCGGTCATGGAGTATACAGCGTCAAAATTGCTGCAATACGTAGGCATTGACCGCAAACTTTATCGCTGTATGCCATTTCAACCGGTCAGCAGAGTACAGTATCAAATTGCTGCACATGGGGTAATAATTCTGCAACTTATCTTTTGTATGCCATTTCACCTGGTCATACAGAGTATATGTCATATTATTGCGACATGTTTGTATTACACTGCAACTTATCCTGCGCGCGACTTCACCCGGTCATACAGAGTACGCCCGCATTGTTTTACATGGGTTCAACTGTAATCTTTGTATTACTTCACCTGGCTGGTCATACAGAGGTCATATTATTGCACATGCAAGCGTACTTCTGCCTATCTTGCATGCACTTCACCCGGTCATACAGAGTACAGTGTCATATTGTGGTCCACTCACCCGTCCAACCCTCAACCCATTGTTGCACATGTGGGTTACTCTCAAAGTCCATTCTGCATGCACCACCCGGTCATTCAGAGTACAGTGTCATACTGTCACAATACGCTAAGTTACACTGTAACTCCATCTGTGTATGCACTTCACCCGGTCATACAGAGTACAAAGTGCGTCATATTATTGCACATGCATAAATTAAACTGTAACTTATCTTCTTTGCACTTCACCTGGTCATACAGAGAAATCACCATATTGTTCACATACATAAGTTACACTGTAACATACCTTGTGTGCCATCACCTGGTCCCACAAATTACAGTGTTGTTGTGCATTACGCACAGTTACACTGTAACCTTATCTTGTATGCACTTACCGGGTCATACAGAGCAGTCATATCATGGCTTGAGTTGCACCGTAACTTCATCCCTATATGCGCACTCACCCGACCAGAGCACAGTTTCATATTGTTTCACATGTGCGAGTTACACCGTAACCAATCTTTAAGCATTTCCCAATTCCGGTCACACAGAGTACAAGGTCACATTGTTGCAAATGCGCAGCCAGTACGATCATCTTGTATGCCATTTCACCCGCTCAGCGCTGGGTATACAGTGTCATACTGTTGCACATGTAAAAGTGCCCGACCGTAACCAATCTTTAAGCATTTCACCCAACAACAGTGTTCATATTGTTGCAAATGCGAGTTAGCATGTATCCATCTTTATGCCACTTCAACCTGGTCATACAGAGTAAGTACAATATTGTTGCACATGTGTGTGTTACACTCAACTTATCCTTATATGCACTTCACCTCGCTATTCAGAGTAGCAAAGTGTCATATTGTTTCACAAATGTGGAATAAACTGTAACTTGTCTTTGTATGCACTTCACCTGGTCATATACAGAGAGAAAACACATAATACGGCTGATTACACTGTAAATTATCTTTGTATGCCATTTCATCTGGTCATACTGATTACAGTGATATATTGTTGTACGGTGTTACACTGAAACTTATCTTTGTATGCCAATTTGCAACTTATCCTTTATAAGACTTCTACCTGGTCAGTACAGAGTATTAGTTCGATATTGTTTCACATATGTGGGTTCAATCTGTAACTTTTTCTTTGTGCCACTTCACCTGGTCATATATATGTCATATTGTTGCACATGTATGTTATAATGTAATTCATCTTTGCATGCACTTCAACTGCCGCACAGAGGCCAGTGTCATATTGTAGGAACATGCTTGGGATACACTGTAACTTATCTTTTGTGTGCCATTTCATCTGGTCACAGAGTACAGTGTCATATTGTTGCACATGTGGGAGCATTTGTAACTTATCTTTGTAATATGCACTTCACCTGGTCAAAGTACAGTGTCATATTGTTTACACATGCGTGAAGCACTGGTAACCTCTCTTTGTATGCACTCTACCTGTCATACAGAGGAAGTACATACGCATATGCATAAATTAAACTGTAAACTATCTTTTCTTTTGCACTTCACAATTGGTCATAGAGAACAATTTCATATTGTTTCACATACATAAGTTACACCGTAACATACCCTTGCATGCATTTCACCTGGTCCTGGCCAAATTGGTTGGGAAAATACATTGTGCACATGAAAGCTACACCTTACCATCTCGCATGCACTTCACCTGGTCATGCAGAGTACAGTGTCTTATTGTTTCATATTTCTGAGTTAAACTGTAACTTATCCTTTTATGCACTTCACCTGGTCATACAGAGTACAGTGTCATATTGTTGCACATGTGAGTGGTACACTGTACTTTATCTTTGTATGCTTTTCACCTGGTCATACAGACTACAGTGTCATATTGTTACACATCATACAGAGTACAGTGTCATATTGTTGCACATGGGTGAGATACACAGTAACTTGTCATTGTATGCACTTCACCTGTTCATTCAGAGAACAGTGTTATATTGTTGCACATGTGTTGGTTACACAGTAACTTATCTTTGTATGCCACTTCACCTGGTCATACAGAGTACAGTGTGATATTGTTGCACATGCATGAGATTTCACTGTAACTTATCTTTGTATGCACTTCACCTGGTCATACAGAGTACAGTGTCATATTGTTGCACATGTGTGGGTTACACTGTAACTTACCTTTGTATGCATTTCACCTGGTCATACAGAGTACGGTGTCATATTGTTGCACATGTGTGGGTTACAATGTAACTTATCTTTGTATGCACTTCACCTTGTCATACAGAGTACAGTGTCATATTTTGTTACATTGTTTACTTATATTATGCATTATTCTAATTTGTCATTCACAGGTACACTTCAATACATCTTTTATTCTCACATGTGTCACTGTAAAGTGTCATTTTCACATGGTCAAGAGAGACTACATATCTGTGTCATATTCTTGTATTACATTAATTTATACTTTCACCCTTTCATTCATGGTCATTCTTGTATGCACATTACCTGTCAGATTTTACTTTGAGGAAGAAACTTATTGTATGCACTTCACCTGGATACAGAGTACAGTTTGTCATGATCATGATAGGTACCAACACTGACTTTACAGAATCTGTTACAGCATGTAGTAACATGTTCATAATATCTCTTTGTATGTTCTTTACCTGGTCAAATTACATTGTTGTAAAGTTGAACTTTGTTCCATTCTGTGGTTCAACATGATGTTTGATGTTAACATTCTGTATTACTTAACCTGTATTTTTTCAGAGTTCTCAAAGATCACTGAATTTGTTCAGAACACTTTTGTTGCACTTCATGTAAACAGTGTCTATTTTTATGCACATGAAACTTACATTATGCATGTATACAAACAATTTAATAATTGCCATGTAAAGTTGGCATTATTGATTTGCACACTGTCATTTATGGCATAAAGTAATAGTGTATCATTTGTATATCACTGGTCATACAATTGTCATATGTTTTATCACTGTTGTATTCACTTCACAGAAATACAGGTTTTATGCATTACACCTGGTCATACAGAGAATGCTTTACAGGTAGAACCTGTAACTATTATTTGTTACACCATCATGCACAGTGAGTGTCATATTGTTGCTGCATGGGTTACACTGTAACTTATCTTTTTGCACCATATACACCTGTTGAAACATGTTAGGTCATACAGGACACAACAGTTTCTTAACATGTAACTCATCTTTGTTGCACTGATGTGTCATTTATACCAGCATACACATGTCAGGCATTTTACTGTCATATTGGTTACAGATTATACAGTTTAATAATTTTTGCTTTACATTTGTGTTATGTAACTTTTATTACAATGCACTTACCTTGCAAATCAGTACATATGTCTTTTGCATATATGCCTGTTCATGTTATTTTGAGGCCATACATATGTATGTCATATTTTTGCACCTGATACAGAAGTATCTTATATTGTTGCATGGTGTCATGAACACATCTTCCACATTTGTATTATTTGAATGCCAGTTTTGAATTGTTTCTGGTTAATGTAACATACAGCATTGTGTTTTTGGATGTTATGTTGACTACAGTGAAACTTTCACATGGTCATGTTCTGTACACATGTGCATGCTATTGTCATACTTTACATCATCCATAACATCACACAGAGTAAAAGTATGTTCCTTTGATGGGCTTACACTGAAACTTATCTTTGTATGCTGTTTCAGCTGGTAATACAGAGTACAGTGTCATATTGTTGCACATGTTGGAATTACACTGTAACTTATCTTTGTATGCCACTTTACCTAGTCATGCAGAGTACAGTGTCATAGTGTTGCACATGCGTGAGTTGCACTTGTAACTTTTCTTTATATGCCATTTCACTCTGGGTCCGTTTCAAGGAGAGGCAGACAGTGTCATATTGTGCTCATGCATGAATTGCACTGTAACTTATCTTTGTATACACTTCACCTGTCGCGTTACAGAGTATGGTGTCATAATTATACATATATGGGGAGTTACACTGTAATTTGCCTTTGCATGCTTCTTCACCTGGTCATACAGAGTAGAGTGTCATATCGCTGCTTATTCCTGGTGCCTGAGTTACACTGTAACTTATCTTTGTGTGCACTTCACCTGGTCATACAAAGGCAGTGTCATGTTGTTGCACATGCATGGGTTTACACTGCTTAACTTATATTTACATGCCATTTCACCTGGTCATATAGAGTATAGTGTCATTATGTTGCACATGTCA
The DNA here is from genome assembly GCF_019279795.1 of Protopterus annectens. NCBI lineage: Eukaryota > Metazoa > Chordata > Ceratodontiformes > Protopteridae > Protopterus > Protopterus annectens. The sequence continues at coordinate 1,503,543,423 of NC_056726.1, forward strand.
GTAAGGTATTGAATATAGATTGTGATCCTAATGTATTCCTTTCATACAAGTAGTAGTTTTTATACCCACTATAGGTGGGTGTTATATGTTAATACACAACATGATTTATTGACTATAGTTTTACATTCCATACACAGGTACACTGATAGATTTTATTTGGGCACATTGGGGCCCAATTGCATCCTCACAGCTGGTCCGCTTTTGGTTGTTTTTGATGCTTGGTTATTGGACTCTAACTTATCCTGGATCTGAATGCACTTGAGCTTCCTGTCATATAGAGTACAGGGTCATATTGTTGCACATGCATGAGTAACACTGTAATTTATCTTTGTATACACTTCATATGGTCATGCAGAGTACAGTGTCATAGCTTTGCACATTAGTGGGTTACGCTGTAGCATTTCTTTGTATACACTTCACCTGGTCATACAGAGTACAGGGTCATATTGTTGCACATGTGTGTTACACTGTAAGTTATCTGTGTATGCCACTTCACATGGTCATTCAGAGTACAGTGTCATTTTGTTGCACATGTGTGAGTTACACTGTAACTTATCTTTGTATGCCTTTTCACCTGGTTATACAGAGAACGGTGTCATATTGTTGCACATATGGGTGTTACACTGAACCTTATCTTTGTATGCTATTTCACCTGGTCATGCAGAGTACACTGTCATATTGCTGCACATGCATGGATTACTCTGTAACTTATCTTTGTATGCACTTCATCTAGTCATACAGACTACAGTGTCATATTGTTACACATGTGTGAGATAAACTGTCAATTATCTTTATATGCACTTGACAGCGTCATACAGAATACAGTGTCATATTCTTGCACACACACGTGTGTTACACTCTAATTTATCCTTGTCTGCACTTCACCTGGTCATACAAAGTGCATTGCCATATTGTTGCACAAGCATGGGTTACACTGTAACTTATCATTGTATGCACTTCACCTGCTCATACAAAGTACAGTGTCATATTGCTGCACATTCATAAGTCACACTGTAACTTATCCTTGTATGCAATTCACCTGGTCATGCAGAGTACAGTGTCACAGTTTTGCACATGAGTGGGTAACACTGTAACATATCTTTGTATGCACTTTACCTGGTCATACAGAGTACAGTGTCATATTGTTGCACATGAGTGCTTTACACTGTAACCTATCTTTGTATCCTGTTTCACCTGGTGATATAGAGTACAGTGTCATATTGTTGCACATGTGGGAGTTACACTGTAATTTATCTTTGTATGCCACTTCACCTGGTCATACAGAGTACAGTATCATAATGTTGCACATGCGTGAGTTGCATTGTAACTTATCTTTGTATGCCATTTCACCTGGTCATTGAGAGTACAGTGTCATATTCTTGCACATGCATGGGTTACACTGTAACTTATCTTTGTATGGACTTCCCCTGGTAATAAATAGTACAGTGTCATATTGTTGCACATGCGTGAGTTACATTGAAACTTAACTTTGTATGCCATTTCATCTGGTAATACTGAGTAGAGTGTCATAATTATACACATATGGGAGTTACACTGCAATTTGCCACTGTATGCCATTTCACCTGGTCATACAGAGTAGAGTGTCATATTGTTGCTCATGCCTGAGTTACACTGTAAATTATATTTATATGCCATTTCACCTCGTCATATAGAGTATAGTGTCATTATGTTGCACATGTGTAAGTTACACTGTAACTTATCTTTGTATGCACTTCATCTTGTCATACAGAGTAAAGGGTCATATTGTTGCACATGCCTCAGTTATACTGTAACTTATCATTGTATGCACTTCACCAGGTCATAGGTTCATAGGTTCATAGGTTCATACTAGGCTATCTGTCCAAGGGCATTTATAAGCCTAGCCCATAGTTATGTGACTTTCGCCACCCCTTTAGTTTGAAGAAAACTATGCCTATTATTTTGCTGTGCCTCTGTCAAGCAGTGACACTGAAGTAATCCCTGGGGTATATCTGCGATCTCCCATCCATTGGTCAAGATTCCTCTTGAACAAGGCCAGCGAGGTGCTCTGCCTCACATGTACCGGGATTTTGTTCCACAGCATAGGGAGTCTCTGGGTGATGAATCTGTCCCTCCAGCACGTTCTATTAATAACCATGTCAAGGTTTAAGTCTCCCCTTGTGGTTCTGAGGGATCTAGATTTTTGAGGTGAAGCATATTCATCAAATCTGGGTTTGACATGGCCTTATATGTCAGGCACAGGTCACCTCTGAGCAGGTATGCGACTGAATAGAGCTGGAGTTCTTTCAGTCGGGCAGCATAAGACATATTTTTGAGACCCTTTATCCTTTTGGTGAGGAACTTTTGGGGCTTTTCCAGCTTCTGCAGGTGTCGGGTCAGATACATTCGAATGGGGCATTGTACTCAATCATAGGTCTAATGAGTGATGAGTACAGAGGGATGATGACCTCCCTTGATCTAGATGTGAATCCCTTCATGATCAGGTGGGCAATGTAGAAGGTTTTCCTAACTACTTTGGCAACATGAGTGTCAAATGAAAGGTTACTGTCAACCTGGGTCCCCAGATCCCTGATGACTTCTTCTGTGCTCAGTGGATTGCCACCTATATGGTAGCTAGGGGTAACTTTGTTTTTCCCGAAGGGTATGACTATGCATTTCTTGGTGTTTAACTTTAAGCCATGGCTCTGGCACCAGTTATCCGTTTCTGTGAGGCCCTTCTGAAGGATATCTATGTCAGATGTGTTTTCGACTATGGCGCCCAGTTTGCAGTCATCTGCAAACTTTGTTAGCCATAACCCTCCTGTGTTTGCTTGTACTTCAGAAAAGTAGATGCCAAACAAGAGTGGTCCCAGGACTGAGCCCTGTGGGACACCACTTGTGACAGGCTTTGAGTCTGACATGGCGCCAGCAACTCTGACCCTGTGGGTTCTGTCACTTAGCCAGTTTGCAACCCATCTTGTGATGTATGGGTTTACATTCAAGCTGATAAGTTTTTCGATGATACCTGAGTGGGGTATTGTGTCGAAGGCCTTTGCCAGGTTGAGGTAGGCTGTATGGACTGCCTTACCCTCATCAATGGCCTTGGTGACTGTTTCAAAAAAGTCAACCAAGTTTAAAAGGCATGATCTGCCTTTGACAAAGCCGAACTGGGTTGGATCCAAAGTCTGCAAGTTCCTATGTCTTTATTTATGAGTTCCATTATGATCCTCTCCATGGCTTTGCAGATAAGGCTTGTCAAGCTAATGGGACGGTAATTTCCAGGGTCGGTGGAGGCACCGCTTTGTGAAGTGGGACCACAATCGCTGTGCGCCACTCCTGGGTAATGTGATCCTGAGGTGAGGCTAAGATTAAACAGCTGTCCTAACTGCGGGTTTAATTCCTCATTGAGTTCATGGAGCACACAGCCGGGACACCATCCGGTCCCATGGATGCTGTGTTTTTGCCTTGAGAGAGCAGTTCTCACCTGGGCATTGAGATGTCTGGGGGCTACAATCCTCTGGTATAGGTATCTCCTTTTTGGGGAGTTTGCACTGAACCTGTCAGCCAGTATGTTGGCAATGTGTGTAGGTTCAGTAATCTTCACATCATTTTGAACTAATTCTGAGCATATCTGGGAGTTTCCTCCTAGGTTTCTAACATAGCTAAAGAAGGCCTTATGATTGTCTTTTGAGTCCTTGGCGATTTTTCTCTCAAAATTTGCCTTGGATGATTTTATGAGAGCTCTTAGTTTTTTACTTATAATGATCAAAGGTGTCTTACCTTTCAAGGATTTTGTTCTATCTTTTAGTAGCTTCCTCCTTTTGTTGTAGAGCTTGTTTATGGCTGGGGTCCACCAGACTGGATGCTTGCCTTTGGTACAAAGAGTCTTAGTTTTGTTTGGGATTGCCTGATCCATGCAGTCCTGTAGGTGCTGGTAGAAGGCATTTGTAAGTGATTCAGCTGTTTGAGTAATGTTTACCACTGGCTCAGGGGTCTTAAAGGAGACCACACTAGTTTTTAGAAGTGTGAAGTCGGCTTTTGAGAAGTTTTTCACTGTGGTCTTTTATTTCAGGTGGGGGCGGATGAGGGACCTCCAGCGAGATTAGTTTATGATCTGATCTCACCAGTGAGGGGTATACTTCCGGTGTTGAACATTGTGATCCCATGTTTGTGATGATGAGATCAAGTATGTTTTCTCCTCTTGTGGGGATGGTGACTAGTTGTTCCATGGCATTTGAGTTTATGAACTCCAGGAACCTTTGGGCTAGAGTGTTTGGGCTTGAGTAGTGTTCCCAGTCTATATTAGGGTAGTTGAAGTCACCTAGTATGATGGTGTTTGGAGATACATTTATCCCCTCCAGTGTTTTCAGGAAGGCCATGTGAGGTTCCTGAGTTTGAGAGGGTGGCCTGTAACATGCTACAAATTGCAGAGCAGTCTTGCCTATGGTTAATTATACCTGGATGGTCTCCGATGCATCGTGCGTTGCCACCAACCTTGAGGTGTGTGTGTCCTTTATGAATATGGACACCCCCCCTCCTTTTTTGGTGTTGTCTGGATTTTGGGGCCGGAACGCATGATATGAGGTGAAACTTGATATTGCTGGGGTGCTCTCAGGAGCCTTGAACCAGGTTTCTGTCACTGCACAGACATCGATGTTCTCCATACTGAGAAGGGCCTCGAGTGCTTGCATCTTGAGATTGAGACTTCTGGCATTGAACAGCATTACCCTTAGTTTTTTTCCTTTTTTGTGTTCTAGGGTGGTAGGTTTAGAATTTGAGCCTTGCCTAAAAAAGGCACTATGGGGGTGGCAAGAGCCTTTGCCAATATCCAGAAGCCCAGGGGTGACAGGTGCAAGCCGTCCCTTGCGAAGCAGCGTGGCTTGTCCAGCATGTCATCCCAGGCAGACAGACATTGGATCCCCTTTGAATGACACCAGAATTTAAGCCAATTATTAAAGCTGATCATCTTATCACTGTATTGTGGCATCATTCTAGGTGAAGGTAGGATACTGTTCAAGGTCAGAGTCATACCTGCCTGGGATACATAATCAGATAGCTCCTCAATGTCTCTTTTCATGTAGTCCAAGGAGGTACATCTCAGGTTGTTGACACCAGCGTGGACAATGACTGAGTCGTACTTGTACCTGCTGTTGAGAGACCTGAGTGCTTGCATTATGTGGCGGATTCTAGTGCCCGACAGGCAGCTTACTGTGACCTTCTCCTTACTCAGTCTGGTGAGCGGGACGTCAGTGTGCCTGACTATGGAGTCACCAATGACGAGTGTGTCTGGCATTGTGTTTGGCCTTAAAGGCTGTGACTGTTTGACACTCTGACTGTGTGGTCTATGTGTTGCATGTGTTGGGTCCTGAGGTGGTAGTTGTTTGGGTGTCTGTTGGTGGCCTCTGCTGTTTTGGTAGATTTTTGATCAGAGCCTCCGAGTATGTCTTTGTGTAATTATATGTATGATTTGAAGTTGTGATGGTACTATGTGTGACTGGGTATGTAGTGTGTGTGGTTACCTTCTCCTCCTGTCTGGTCTTGCCAGTCCTATGTTGAGAGAGCTTAGCCTCCAGTTTGGCCGTATAGTTGCATCTCTCGCATGTATTTGTGTTTTGTGGGAGAAGGAGAGGATTGTCTGTGTACATGAGGCAATTGTAACATTGCCTCAATATTCCCAGGTTCACCAGTTGAGCAGGAGAGGACACTAGCAACTGATCCCTCGACATGCTAGAGGTAATAGATAAAAAAACTTACAAAAGACTCCGGGGGATGTGGGTTCTAGGCTGGTGGGGTACTATCTATAATAATAGTGCTTTATCAAGGTGCAAGTACTGCAGGAGCAAGTGCTAGGCTTTACAGATAGAGAATAGTCTACTTGGGAATCAAGTAGAGATGAACTTTTTAGTTATAGGATATGCTGGTTAGATCAGCAGTACAGTTCAAGGAAGGTAGTTTTAAGGGAAAATTTGAAGAGTGGAATTTAGGTAGCCCAAATAGTTTAACCTTGTTAAACCGCCACTGCTCTTGTGTGCAACAGTGGCAACTCCGCGCTAAATCGCTCATCGGCGAAGCACGCTTAACGTGCTTTATAGCAGGGGGCTGGAAAAAACAGGAAATGACCCAAAATGGCCAACGAATTACTAGTTGCTGTCTCTAACCACTCCTCTGAGGACAAACAAGCAGCTCAGTACTCCCCACTCCCACTGGTGAGTAAAGAAACTACCTCTGGCCACACAAGAAAATGGAGGAAACAGGAACCAAATACAAAGCCCAGGGATCAGCAAAATCTGATCACTGGAACAACTAGCTAGGAAAGTTTAGGAAAGGAGAAGTATTTTTTTGGTTTTTTTAGTTTTTTTGCAAACAGACAGAAAAAATACAGTAAATGCTTTGGTATTCGACTAAATTGCTATCAAAGACTGGTACACAGAGTACAGTGCCATATTGTTGCACATGCGTGGGTTTCACTCTAACTTATCTTTGTATGCACTTCACCTAGTCCTACAGAGTACAGGGTTATATTGTTTCACATGCATCAGTCACACTGAAACTTATCTATGTATGCACTTCATATGGTCATACAGAGTACAGTGTCATAGTTTGGCACATGAGTGGGTTACACTGTAACATATCTTTGTATGCACTTCACCTGGTCATACAGAGTACAGTGTCATATTGTTGCCCTTGCATAAGTCGCTCTGTAACTTATCTTTTTATGCACTTCATATGGACATAGAGAGTACTGTGTCATAGTTTTGCACAGGGTTGGGAGGGTGGCCTAATGGTTAAGGTGTTTGCCTTACAAACACAAGGTGCAGGGTTTGAATCTCACAAGGGATAATTGGCTAGGCTTAAAATGGCTCGCAAGGGCAGTTAGCCTAGTACTAACATATGAACCTATGAACCTATGTACCTATGAGTGGGTTACACTGTAACATATCTGTATGCACTTCACCTGGTCATACAGAGTGCAGTGTCATATTGTTACATATGTGTGAGTTACACTGTAAGTTATCTTTCTATGCCACTTCACCTGGTCATACAGAGTACAGTATCATTTTGTTGGACATGCGTGATTTACACTGTAACTTCTCTTTGTATGCCTTTTCACCTGGTCATACAGAGAACAGTGTCATATTGTTGCACATGTGTGGGTTACAATGTAACTTATCTCTGTATGCCATTTCACTTGGTCATGCCGAGTACACTGTCATATTGCTGCGCATGCATGGATTACTCTGCAACTTATCTTTGTATGCACTTCATCTTCTCATACAGAGTAAAGTGTCATATTGTTGCACATATGTGGGTTACACTGTAACTTATCCTTGCATGCACTGTGCCAGGTCATACAGAGTACAGTGTAATATTGTTGCACATGTAGGAGCTACACTGTAACTTATCACCTGGTCATACAGAGTACAATGTCATATTGTTGCACATGAGTGGGTTCCAGTGTAACTTACCTTTGTATGCCATTTCACCTGATCATTCTGAGCACAGTGTCATATTCTTGCACATTCATGGGTTACACTGTAACCTATCCTTGTATGCAGATCACCTGGTCATGCAGAGTACAGTGTCATACTTTGCACATGAGTGGGTAACTCTGTAAGATATCTTGCTATGCACTTCACCTGGTCATAGAGAGTACAGTGTCATATTGTTTTACATGTTGGTTACACTCTAACATATCCTTTTATACACTTCACCTGGTAATACAGAGTACAGTGTCATATTGTTGCCCTTGCATGAGTCGCATTGTAACTTATCTTTTTATGTACTTCATATGGTCATAGAGAGTACAGTGTCATAGTTTTGCACATGAGTGGGTTACACTGTAACATATCTGTATGCACTTCACCTGGTCATACAGAGTGCAGTGTCATATTGTTACATATGTGTGAGTTACACTGTAAGTTATCTTTGTATGCCACTTCACCTGGTCATACAGAGTACAGTGTCATTTTGTTGGACATGCGTGAGTTACACTGTAACTTCTCTTTGTATGCCTTTTCACCTGGTCATACAGAGTACAGTGTCATATTGTTGCACATGTGACGGTTACACTATACTTTATCTTTGTATGCATTTCACCTAATCATATGGATTACAGTTTCATATTGTTGCACATGCGTGAGTTACACTGTCACTTATCTTTGTATGCACTTCACAGGGTCATACAGAGTACAGTGTCATATTCTTGCACATGCGTGGGTTACATTCTAACTTATCTTTGTATGCACTTCACCTGGTCATACAGAGTATAGTGTCATAACATTGCACATGTATGGGTTACACTATAACTTATCTGTGTGTGCCTTTAAACCTGGTCATACAGAGTACAGTGTCATATTGTTGCACATGCGTGGGTTACACTGTAACATATCTTTGTATGAACTTCAACTGGTCATACAGAGTACAGTGTCATATTGTTGCACATGCGTGGGTTACACTGTAACATATCTTTGTATGCACTTCACCTGGTCATACAGAGTAGAGTGTCTTATTGTTGCACATGCATGAGTTACACTGTAACTTATCCTTGCATGTGCTTCACTTGGTCATCCAGAGTACACTGTCATATTGTTGCACATGCATGGGTTACATTGTAACTTATCCTTGTATGCACTTCACCAGGTCATACAGAGTACAGTGTCATATTGTTGCACATGTGGGAGTTACACTGTAACTTATCTTTGTATGCCACTTCACCTGGTCATACAGAGTACAGTGTCATATTATTGCACATGCGTGGGTTATAATGTAACATACCTCTGTATGCCACTTAACCTGGTCATTCTTAGTACAGTGTCATATTGTTGCACATGTGTGAGTTACACTGTAACTTATCTTTGTATGCACTTCACCTGGTCATACAGAGTACAATGTAATGTTGCACATGCGTGAATTACACTGTAACTTATCTTTGTATACACTTCACCTGGTCATACAGATTACAGCGTCATATTGTTGCACATGCGTTTGTTACACTGTAACTTATCTTTATATGCCATGTCATCTGGTCATATAGAGTATAGTGTCATATTGTTGCACATGTGTAAGATACACTGTAACTTATCTCTGTATGCACTTCATCTTGTCATACATAGTAAAGTGTCATATTGTTGCACAGCATGAGTTACACTGTAACTTATCCTTGTATGCACTTCACTGGGTCATACAGAGTACAGTGCCATATTGTTGCACATGCGAGGGTTGCACTTTAATTTATCCTTGTATGCACTTCACCTAGTCATACAGAGTACAGTGTCATTTTGTTGCACATGCTTGAGTTACACTGTAACTTCTCTTTGTATGCCTTTTCTCTTGGTCATAAAGAGAACAGTGTCATATTGTTGCACATGAGTGGGTTACACTGTAACTTATCTTTGTATTACATTTCACCTGGTCATACAGAGTACAGTGGCGTAGTTTGGCACATGTGTGAGTTACACTGTAAGTTATCTTTGTATGCCACTTCACCTGGTCATACAGAGTACAGTGTCATTTTGTTGCACATGCTTGAGTTACACTGTAACTTCTCTTTGTATGCCTTTTCACCTGGTCATAAAGAGAACAGTGTCAAATTGTTGCATATGCATGGGTTACACTGTAACTTATCTTTGTCTGAACTTCGAATGGTCATACAGAGTTTAGTTTCATATTGTTGCACGTGCGTGAGTTACATTGTAACTTATTCTTGCGTGCCACTTCACCTGGACATAAAGTGTACTGTGTAATATTGTTGCACATGCATGGGTTACACTGTAAGATATCTTTGTATGCACTTCACTTGGTCATACAGAGTACAGTGTCATATTGTTGCACATGCATGGATTACAGTGTAACTAATCCTTGTATGCACTTCACCAGGTCATACAGAGTACAGTGTCTTATTGCTGCACATGTTGGAGTTACACTGTAACTTATCTTAGTATGCCATTTCACCTGGTCATACAGAGTACAGTGTCATATTGTTGCACATGAGTGGATTACAATGTAACTTACCTTTGTATGCCATATCACCTGGACATTCTGAGCATGGTTTCATATTCTTCCACATGCATGGGTTACACTGTAACCTATCCTTGTATGCAATTCACCTGGTCATGCAGAGTACAGTGTCATAGTTTTGCACATGAGTGGGTAACTCTGTAACATATATTTCTTTTCACTTCACCTGGTCATACAGAGTACAGTGTCGACTTTTTGCACATGCGTGGGCTACACTCTAACTTATACTTTTATGCACTTTACAGGGTCATGCAGATTCCAGTGTCATAGTTTTGCATGAGTGGGTTACGCTGTAACATATCTTTGTATGCACTTCACCTGGTCATATAGAGTACAGTGTCATATTACTGCACATGTGTGAGTTACACTGTAAGTTATCTTTGTATGCCACTTCACCTGGTCATACAGAGTACAGTGTCATATTTTTGCACATGCTTGAGTTATACTGTAACTTATCTTTGTATGCACATCAACTGGTCATACAGAGTACTGTGTCATATTATTGCACATGTGTGGGTTACACTGTAACTAAACTTTGTATGCCATTTCACCTGGTCATACAGAGTACAGTGTCATATTATTGCACATGCATGGGTTACACTGTAACTTATCTTTGCATGTCATTTCACCTCATCATACAGAGTACACTGTTGTATTTTTGCACATGCATGGATTACACTGTAACTTATCTTTGTATGAACTTCAACTGGTCATACAGAGTATAGTGTCATATTGTTGCACATGCGTAAGTTACACTGTAACATATCCTGGTATGCACTTCACCTGGTCATCCAGAGTACTGTGTAATATTGTTGCACATGCGTGGGTTACACTGTAACATATCTTTGTATGCACTTCACCTGGTCATACAATATACAGTTGATATTGTTGCACGTGTTTGTTACACTGTAACTTATCTTTATATGCCATTTCAGCTGGTCATATAGAGTATAGTGTCATATTGTTGCACATGTGTGAGATACACTGTAACTTATCTTTCTATGCACTTCAACTTATCATACATAATAAAGTGTCATATTGTTGCACATGCACGAGTTACACTGTAACTTATCCTTGTATGCACTTCACTGGCTCATACAGAGTACAGTGCCATATTGTTGCACATGCAAGGGTTGCACTCTAATTTATCCTTGTATGCACTTCACCTAGTCATACAGAGTACAGTGTCATATTGTTTCACATGCATGAGTCACACTGAAACTTATCTTTGTATGCACTTCATATGGTCAAACAGAGTACAGTGGGATAGTTTGGCACATGTGTGAGTTACACTGTAAGTTATCTTTGTATGCCACTTCACCTGGTCATACAGAGTACAGTGTCATTTTGTTGCACATGCTTGAGTTACACTGTAACTTCTCTTTGTATACCTTTTTACCTGATCATACAGAAAACAGTATCATATTGTTGCACATGCGTGGGTTACACTGTAACTTATCTTTGTATGCCATTTCACCTGGTCATACAGAGTACACTGTCATATTGCTGCACATGCATGGATTACTCTGTAACTTATCTTTGTATGAACTTCAACTGGTCATACAGAGTATAGTGTCATATTGTTGCACATGTGTGAGTTACATTGTAAATTATCCTTGCATGCACCTTCACCTGGTCATACAGAATACTGTGTAATATTGTTGCATATGCATGCATTACACTGTAACATATCTTTATATGCACTTCCCTTAGTCATACAGAGTGCAGTGTCATTTTGTTGCACAAGAGTGGGTTACAATGCAACTTATCTTTGTATGCCATTTCACCTGGTCATTATGAGCACAGTGTCATATTCTTGCACATGCATGGGTTACACTGTAACCTATTCTTGTATGAAGATCACCTGGTCATGCAGACTACAGTGTCATACTTTTGCACATGAGTGGGTAATTCTGTAACATATCTTTCTATGCAATTCACCTGGTCATAGAGAGTACAGTGTCATATTGTTGCACATGTGTGGGTTACATTCTAACGTATCCTTTTATACACCTCACCTGGTCATAGAGAGTACAGTGTCATATTGTTGCACATGCATGAGTCACATTGTAACTTATCTTTTTATGCACTTCATATGGTCATAGAGAGTACAGTGTCATAGTTTTGTACATGAGTGGGTTACACTGTAACATATCTTTGTATGCACTTCACCTGGTCATACAGAGTACAGTGTCATATTGTTGCACATGTGTGGGTAATACTGTAACTAATCTTTGTATGCCATTTCACCTGGTCATACAGAGTACAGTGTTATATTGTTGCACATGTGAGGGTTACGCTATACTTTATCTTTGTATGCATTTCACCTGGTCATATAGATTACAGTTTCATATTGTTGCACATGCGTGAGTTACACTGTCACTTATCCTTGTATGCCCTTCACCTGGTCATATAGAGTACAGTGTCATACCATTGCACATGCATGGGTTACACTGTAACTTATCTTTGTATGCCTTTAAACCTGGTCATACAGAGTACAGTGTCATATTGTTGCACATGCATGGGTTACACTGTAACTTATCTTTGTATGAACTTCAACTGGTCATACAGAGTATACTGTCATATTGTTGCACATGCGTGAGTTACATTGTAACTAATCTTTGCATGCCACTTCACCTTTTCATACAGAGTACTGTGTCATATTGTTGCACATGCGTGGGTTACATTGTAAATTATCTTTGCATGCACCTTCACCTGGTCATACAGAGTACTGTGTCATATTGTTGCACATGCGTGGGTTACACTGTAACATATCTTTGTATGCACTTCACCTGGTCATACAGAGTACAGTGTCATATTGTTGCACATGTAGGAGTTACACTGTAACTTATCTTTGTATGCCACTTCACCTGGTCATACAGAGTACAGTGTCATATTGTTGCACATGAGTGGGTTACAATGTAACTTATCTTTGTATGCACTTCACCTGGTCATTATAGAGTACAGTGTCATATTCTTGCACATGCATGGGTTACACTGTAATCTATCCTTGTATGCAGATCACCTGGTCATGCAGAGTACAGTGTCATAGTTTTGCACATGAGTGGGTAACTCTGTAACATATCTTTCTATGCACTTCACCTGGTCATACAGAGTACAGTGTCATATTGTTGCACATGGGTTACACTCTACCTTATCCTTTTATGCACTTCACCTGGTCATACAGAGTACAGTGTCATATTGTTGCACATGCATGAGTCACACAGTAACTTATCTTTGTATGCACTTCATATGGTCATACAGAGTACAGTGTCATAGTTTTGTACATGAGTGTGTTACACTGTAACTTATCTTTGTATGCACTTCACCTGGTCATACAGAGTACAGTGTCATATTGTTGCACATGTGTAGGTTACACTGTAACTAATCTTTGTATGCCATTTCACCTGGTCATACAGAGTACAGTGTCATATTGTTGCACATGTGAAGGTTACAGTATACTTTATCTTTGTATGCATTTCACCTGGTTATATAGATCACAGTTTCATATTGTTGCACATGCGTGAGTTACACTGTCACTTATCCTTGTATGCCCTTCACCTGGTCATACAGAGTACAGTGTCATATTGTTGCACATGCATGGGTTACACTGTAACTTATCTTTGTATGCCTTCACCTGGTCATACAGAGTACAGTGTCATATTGTTGCACATGCATGAGTTACACTGTAACTTATCTTTGTATGCCACTTCACCTGGTCATACAGAGTACAGTGTCATATTGTTGCACATGCATGAGTTACACTGTAACTTATCTTTGTATGCACTTCACCTGGTCATACAGAGTACAGTGTCATATTGTTGCACATGCGTGAGTTACACTGTAACTTATCTTTGTATGCACTTCACCTGGTCATACAGAGTACAGTGTCATATTGTTGCACATGCATGGGTTACACTGTAACTTATCTTTGTATGCACTTCACCTGGTCATACAGAGTACAGTGTCATATTGTTGCACATGCGTGGGTTACACTGTAACTTATCTTTGTATGCACTTCACCTGGTCATACAGAGTACAGTGTCATATTGTTGCACATGGGTGTCATACACCGTAACTTATCTTTGTCTGCACTTTACCTGGTCATACAAAGTACAGTGTCATATTGTTGCACATGCTTGAGTTACACTGAAACTTATCTTTGTATGCCACTTCACCTGGTCATACAGATTACATTGTCATATTGTTGCACATGCATGAGTTACACTGTAACTTATCTTTGTATGCACTTCAACTGGTCATACAAAGTACAGTGTCATATTGTGGCACATGTGAGTTACATTGTAACTTATCTTTGTATGCACTTCACCTGGTCATACAGAGTACAGTGTCATATTGTTGCACATGCATGAATTAAACTGTAACTTATCTTTGTATGCCATTTCACCTGTTCATACAGAGTAGACTGTCATATTGCTGCTCATGCGTGAGTTATACTGTAACTTATCTTTATATGCCATTTCACCTGGTCATATAGAGTATAGTGTCATATTGTTGCACATGCATGAGATACACTGTAACTTATCTTTGTATGCACTTCATCTTGTCATACAGAGTACAGTGTCATATTGTTGCACATGCGTGGGTTACACTGTAACTTATCCTTGTATGCACTTCATCTTGTCATACAGAGTAAAGTGTCATATTGTTGTACATGCATGAGTTACACTGTAACTTGTCCTTTTATGCACTTCATATGGTCATACCGAGTACAGTGTCATATTGTTGCACATGCATGAGTTACACTGTAACTTATCTTTGTATGCACTTCACCTGGTCATACAGAGTACAGTGTCATATTGTTGCACATGCATGGGTTACACTGTAACTTATCTTTGTATGCACTTCACCTGGTCATACAGAGTACAGTGTCATATTGTTGCACATGTGTGAGTTACACTGTAACTTATCTTTGTATGCCACTTCACCTGGTCATACAGAGTACAGTGTCATATTGTTGCACATGCGTGAGTTACACTGTAACTTATCTTTGTATGCACTTCACCTGGTCATACAGAGTACAGTGTCATATTGTTGCACATGCGTGGGTTACACTGTAACTTATCTTTGTATGCCATTTCACCTGGTCATACAGAGTACAGTGTCATATTGTTGCACATGCATGGGTTACACTGTAACATATCTTTGTATGCACTTCACCTGGTCATACAGAGTACAGTGTCATATTGTTGCACATGCATGAGTTACACTGTAACTTATCTTTGTATGCACTTCACCTGGTCATACAGAGTACAGTGTCATATTGTTGCACATGCGTGAGTTACACTGTAACTTATCTTTGTATGCCACTTCACCTGGTCATACAGAGTACAGTGTCATATTGTTGCACATGCGTGAGTTACACTGTAACTTATCTTTGTATGCCACTTCACCTGGTCATACAGAGTACAGTGTGATATTGTTGCACATGTGTGGTTTACACTGTAACTAATCTTTGTATGCCATTTCACCTGGTCATGCAGAGTACAGTGTATTGTTGCACATGCATGAGTTACACTGTAACTTATCTTTGTATGCACTTCACCTGGTCATACAGAGTACAGTGTCATATTGTTGCACATGTGTGAGTTACACTGTAACTTATCTTTGTATGCCACTTCACCTGGTCATACAGAGTACAGTGTCATATTGTTGCACATGCGTGAGTTACACTGTAACTTATCTTTGTATGCACTTCACCAGGTCATTCAGAGTACAGTGTCATATTGTTGCACATGTGTGAGTTACACTGTAACTTATCTTTGTATGCCATTTCACCTGGTCATACAGAGTACAGTGTCATATTGTTGCACATGTGTGAGTTACACAGTAACTTATCTTTGTATGCACTTCACCTGGTCATACAGAGTACAGTGTCATATTGTTGCACATGCGTGAGTTACACTGTAACTTATCCTTGTATGCACTTCACCTGGTCATACAGAGTACAGTGTCATATTGTTGCACATGCGTGAGTTACACTGTAACTTATCTTTGTATGCACTTCACCTGGTCATACAGAGTACAGTGTCATATTGTTGCACATGTGTGAGTTACACTGTAACTTATCTTTGTATGCACTTCACCTGGTCATAGAGAGTACAGTGTCATATTGTTGCACATGTGGGAGTTACACTGTAACTTATCTTTGTATGCCACTTCACCTGGTCATACAGAGTACAGTGTCATATTGTTGCACATGCATGGGTTACACTGTAAATTATCTTTGTATGCACTTCACCTGGACATACAAAGTACAGTCTCATATTGCTGCACATGCGTGGGTTACACTCTAACTTATCTTTGTCTGCACTTCATGTGGTCATCAAAGTACATTGTCATATTGTTGCACACACGTGGGTTACACTGTAAATTATCTTTGTATGCACTTCACCTGATCATACAAAATACAGTGTCATATTGTAGCACATGCATGGGTTACACTGTAACTTATCTTTACATTCCATTTCACCTGGTCATATAGAGTATAGTGGCATATTGTTGCACATGCATGAGCTACACTGTAGCTTGTCTTTGTATGCACTTCACTTTGTCATTCAGAGTGGAGTGTCATATTGTTGTACATGAGTGAGTTACACTGTAACTTATCCTTCTATGCAATTCACCTGGTCATGCAGAGTACAGTGTCACTGTTTTGCACATGAGTGGGTAACGCTGTAACATATCTTTGTATGCATTTTACCTGGTAATACAGAGTGCAGTATCATACTGTTGCACTAGGGTGAGTTACACTGTACCTTATTTTTGTATGCACTTTACCTGGTCATACAGAGTACAGTGTCTTACTGTTGCAAATGTGTGAGTTACATTCTAACCTATCTTTGTAAGCCATTTCACCTGGTCATACAGAGTACAGTGTCTTACTGTTGCACACGCGTGGCTTACACTGAAACTTATCTTTGTATGCTGTTTCAGCTGGTAATACAGAGTACAGCGTCATATTGTTGCACATGTTGGAATTACACTGTAATTTATCTTTGTATGCCACTTCACCTGGTCATACAGAGTACAGTGTCATAATTTTACACATATGGGAGTTACACTGTAACTTGACTTTGTATGCCATTTCACATGGTCAGAGTAGAGTGTCATATTGTTGACCATGCATGAGTTACACTGTAAATTATCTTTGTATTCACTTCATCTGGTCATACAAAATACAGTGTCATATTGTAGCACATGCGTGGGTTACACTGTAACTTATCTTTATATGCCATTTCACCTGGTCATATAGAGTATAGTGTCATAGTGTTGCACATGCGTGAGATACACTGTAGCTTGTCTTTGTATGCACTTCATCTTATCTTACAGAGTAAAGTGTCATATTGTTGCACATGCGTGAGTTACACTGTAACTTATCCTTTTATGCACTTCACCGGGTCATACAGAGTACAATGCTATATTGTTGCACATGTGTGGGTTACACTCTAACTTATCCTTCTATGCACTTCACCTGGTCATACAGAGTACAGTGTCATATTGTTGCACATGCATGAGTCACACTGAAACTTATTTTTGTATGAACTTCATATGGTCATACAGAGTACAGTGTCATAGTTTGGCACATGAGTGGGTTACACTGTAAAATATCTTTGTTTGCACATCACCTGGTCATAAAGAGTACAGTGTCATTTTGTTGCACATGAGTGGGTTACTCTGTAACTTATCTTTTATGAACTTCAGCTCATCATAGAGAGTATAGTGTCATATTGTTGCATATGCGTGAGTCACATTGTAACTTATCCTTGCATGCCACTTCACCTGGTCATACAGAGTACAGAGTCATATTGTTGCACATGTGTGAATTACACTGTAAGTTATCTTTGTATGCACTTCACCTGGTCATACAGAGTACAGTGTCATAATTTTACACATATGGGAGTCACACTATAACTTGCCTTTGTATGCCATTCTACCTGGTCATACAGAGTAGAGTGTCATATTGTTGACCATGCCTGAGTTACATTGTAAATTATCTTTGTATGCACTTCATCTGGTAATACAAAATACAGTGTCATATTGTTGCATATGCGTGGGTTACACTGTAACTTATCTTTATATGCCATTTCTCCTGGTCATATAGAGTATAGTGTCATTGTTGCACATGCATGAGATGCACTGTAGCTTGTCTTTGTATGCTCTTCATCTTGTCATACAGAATAAAGTGTCATATTGTTGCACATACTTGAGTTACACTGTAACTTATCCTTTTATGCACTTCACCGGGTCATACAGAGTACAGTGCCATATTCTTCCACATGCGTGGGTTACACTCTAACTTATCCTTGTATGCAAATCACCTGGTCATGCAGAGTACAGTGTCACAGTTTTGGACATGAGTGGGTAACATTGTAACATATCCCTGTATGCACGTTACCTGGTCATATAGCCTGGTCATATAGAGTACAGAGTCATATTGTTGCACTTGGGTGAGTTACACTGTAACTTATGTTTGTATGCACTTTAACTGGTCATACAGAGTACAGTGTCATTTTGTTACAAATGTGGGAGTTACATTGTATCTTATTTTTGTATGCCACTTCACCTGGTCATACAGAGTGCAGTGTCATAATGTTGCACATGCGTGAGGTACATTCTAACTTATCTTTGTATGCCATTTCACCTGGTCATATAGAGTATAGTGTCATTGTTGCACATGCATGAGATACACTGTAGCTTGTCTTTGTATGCTCTTCATCTTGTCATACAGAGTAAAGTGTCATATTGTTGCACATGCTTGAGTTATACTGTAACTTATCCTTTTATGCACTTCACCGGGTCATACAGAGTACAGTGCCATATTCTTGCACATGCGTGGGTTACTCTCTAACTTATCCTTGTATGCACTTCATCGGGTCATACAGAGTACAGTGTCATATTGTTGCAGATGCATGAGTCACACTGAAACTTATCTTTATATGCACTTCATATGGTCATACAGAGTACAGTGTTATAGTTTGCCACATGAGTGGGTTACTATGTAACATATTTTTGTATGCACATCACCTGGTCATAAAGGGCACAGTGTCATTTTGTTGCACATGCGTGGGTTACTCTCTAACTTATCTTTTATGAACCTCAACTAGTCATACAGAGTATAGTGTCATATTGTTGCTCATGCGTGAGTTACAATGAAACATATCTTTGTATGCCATTTCACCTGGTTATACAGAGTACAGTGTCATAGTGTTACACATGTGTGAATTACACTGTAACTTATCTTTGTATGCACTTCACCTGGTCATACAGAGTACAGTGTCATAATTTAACACATACAAGACTTACACTGTAACTTGCCTTTTTATGCCATTTCACCTGGTCATACAAAATACAGTGTCATATTGTTGCACATCCGTGGGTTACACTGCAACTTATTTTTATATGCCATTTCATCTGGTGATATAGAGCATAATGTCATTATGTTGCACATTTGTGAGACACACTCTAACATATCCTTGTATGCACTTCACCTGGTTATATGGAGTACAGTGTCATATTGTAGCACATGCATGAGTCACACTGAAACTTATCTTTGTATGCATATGGTCATACAGAGTACAGTTTCAGAGTTTGGCACAGGAGTGGGTTACACTGTAACTGATCTTTGTATGCACTTCACCTGGTCATACAGACTACAGTGTCATATTGTTCCACATGTGTGAGTAACACTGTAAGTTATCTTTGTATGCCACTTCACCTTGTCATACAAAGTACAATGTAATTTTGTTGCACATGTGTGAGTTACACTGTAACTTCTCTTTGTATGCCTTTTCACCTGGTCATACAGGGAACAGTACCATATATTTGCACATGCGTGGGTTACTCTGTAACTTACCTTTGTATGCCATTTCACCTGGTCATACAGAGTACACTGTCATGTTGCTGCACATGCGTGAGTAACATTGTAACTTATCCTTGCATGTCACTTCACCTGGTCATACAGAGTGCTGTGTCATATTGTTGCACATGCGTGGGATACACTGTAACATATCCTTATATTTACTTCACCTGGTCATTCAGAGTACAGTGTCATATTGTTGCACATGCGTGAGTTACACTGAAACTTTTCTTTGTATGCCATTTCACATGTTCATACAGAGTACAGTGTCATATCATTGCACATGTGTGAATTACACTGTAACTTATCTTTGTATGCACTTCACCTTGTCATGCAGAGTAGAGTGTCATAATTATACACATACGGGAGTTACACTGTAACTTGACTTTGTATGCCATTTCACCTGGTCATACAGAGTAGAGTGTCATATCGTTGACCATGCGTGAGTTACACTCTAAATTATCTTTGTATGCACTTCATCTGGTCATACAAAATACAGTGTCATATTGTAGCACATGCGTGGTTACACTGTAACTTATCTTTGTATGCACTTCATCTTATCATACAGAGTAAAGTGTCATATTGTTGCACATGCGTGAGTTACACTTTAACTGATCTTTGTATGCCACTTCACCTGGTCATGCAGAGTACAGTGTCATATTGTTGCATCATGCGTGATCTTTGTATATCTTTGTATACCATTTCACGTGGTCATACAGAGTACAGTGTCATATTGTTTCACATGCATGAGTTACACTGCAACTTATGCTTGTAGGCACTTCACCTGGTCATACAATGTACAGTGTCATACTTTTGCACATGCGTGGGTTACACTGTAACTTATCTTTGTATGCCATTTCACCTGGTCATACAGAGTAAAGTGTCATATTGTTGCACATGCGAGGAGTACACTGTACTTTATCTTTGTATGCTTTTCACCTGGTCATACAGACTACAGTGTCATATTGTTACACATGCATGAGTTTCACTGTCACTTATATTTGTATGCACTTCACAGGGTCATACAGAGTACAGTGTCATATTCTTGCACATGCGTGGGTTACACGCTAACTCATACTTGTATGCACTTTACCTGGTCATACAAAGTACATTGTCATATTTTTGCACATGCGTAGGGTACACTGTAGCTTACTTTGTATGCACTTCACCTGGTCATACAAAGTACAGTGTCATATTGCTTCACATGCATGAGTCACATTGTAACATATCTTTGTATGCACTTCACCTTGTCATTCAGAGTAGAGTGTCAAATTGTTGAACATGCATGAGTCACACTGAAACTTATTTTTATATGCACTTCATATGGTCATACAGAGTACAGTGTCATAGTTTGGCACATGAGTGGGTTACACTGTAACATATCTTTCTATGCACATCACCTGGTCATAAAGAGTACAGTGTAATTTTGTTGCACATGCGTGGGCTACTCTGTAACTTATCTTTTATGAACTTCAAAAAAAATTTCTGTTTAGATTTTATACCTTATTATATTGTTTGCTAGTTTTAACCTATAACCTCACTGAATTAGTGAAGATATTTAATATGTGTACTTATACTTTTTCCCTTTCTATAATACAATTGTATTCCCAATAACTGTTTCAATCCTCTGGAGCTTTTCTCCCCGGGCCTCCACTGAAAATGGACATTAATCCAGCTGGACTAGCCCGGTCAACAAATGTAAAATAAATAAATAAATAAAATAAATTGTTGCACATGTGGGAGTGACACTGTAACTAATTTTTGTATACCACTTCACCTAGTCATACAGAGTACAGTGTCATATTGTTGCACATGTGTGAATTACACTGTAACTTATCCTTGTATGCACTTCACCTGGTCATCCAGAGTACAGTGTCATAATTTTACACATATGGGAATTACACTGTAACTTGCCTTTGTATGCCATTTCACCAGGTCATACAGTGTAGAGTGTCACATTGTTGACCATGCCTGAGTTACACTGTAAATTATCTTTGTATGCACTTCATCTGATCATACAAAATACAGTGGGCAGGATTCAGGAAGCCTCCATGTAAGAGTTATAACTCTTACACGGAGGCTGCAGTTAAACGGTGTGATGTCAGCAATTCATGCATATGCATGAGGTGCATGAGGCATGCTGAATCACACTGTAACTCTTACACGGTCCATGTAAGACAGTAGGGGGCGTGTCCGTTGGCTAAGCCCTGCAAGCGGACACGCCCCTGGAAGTCTATAATGGCTGAAAGTAAACAGCCATGAGAAAGGCCATGGAAATGTGAATAAACACACTACACAACACATGCCCCCACAGACCAGCAATGTAAAAAGGGAACAGATGTTATAAAATGAAAATGGAAACTGTTTTATTTTTTTAAACCCCGTAAATGTTTGCTAATGTGTGCGCTCGTGTGCGCGGGTGTGCTACTAGCTCAACTGCAGTTAGCAATTACTGGAAAAGGATATAAGAACTAAATATGCAAAGTAAGCCAAGAAGTAATAGCATAGCGGTAGAGTTGTCGGCTTAAGAGCAGGCAGGCAAGGTTCAAGCCCACACAACAAACTTTTTTTTTTTTGTAAATAAGCACTAAAAAGGTCCCTGACAGTATTGTACAAATGTAAAAGTAGTTCCTTTTGTAAAATGAAATGAAATGGAGCATATATTTCAAGTAATACAATAATAAAATTATTTAGAAATGTAGCTAAGCTGCTGTGAGACAGAGTGCCCGTGGCTGAGTAGTGTTTCAAAGGCTGCAAATTGCTTGCCCGTAGCTAAGCACCGGTTTAACAGGCTCAAACGGTGTGCAACTAGCTGTGCTTAGCTGAACATGTGTGTTACTAGCCAATTAAGGTTTAACCCAGCGCACACTGTTTGCGCGGAGGTGTGCGCCACGCCCACAAGCTAACCGCCGGTGCGCATGCGTGAGCTCCGCGCAAACGAGCGCAGACCTGGTTTTAAGTGCTTAAAAGTGCTTTTGGCATGTTTGATTGACAGGTCCTCAACTCATTTCTAGACAGTCATGAAAATTAAAAATCAGTGGTCAGATTCAAACCCAGGATACCATGCACTAGAGTCAAGGTACTAAACCACTAAGCCATGACAGCAGTACTTAGAAATGCAGAAATAGCATATATATATAGGATATAATCCAAAAGGGAGCATGATAAAGCAGTTTCTGTGAAGTAGATACAATTCCAAAATAGCCAATCATAGAAATGTGCGGGAAAATTGGCATATATAAGCCCCATAGGTGGGAATACACAGCAGAAACGATTGTAGAATAGACCTGCAGGCAGAATGAGTGGAGTAGGGGAGGGACGTTGCTTTCGAGCACAGCGGTGGGGCATTGAGGAGTCCAGATACATGGTCTGGCTCCTAGTTCACCATCATGAGGCCCAACTCATGCAGGGCCAGGTCTCATGGGGAGCATACAGGGCGGAGGCATGGGACCAGTTGGCTCATGATCTCACTAGTGCTACTGGGATTCCACTTACTGGTGAGCAGGTCCGTCACCACCATGCAGACCTGAAGCGACGTAAAGAAGTCCAGTTGACCCAATGGATCCAGGAGGCCTGGGATATGCCCAATGCCCCACTACTGAGTAAGTTACATTTTACTTATGTATGTAAGGAATTCAACTAGCTGATACCATGGAGATGTGTATTCCAATATTACTTGTTTTGTATTACAGCTACAGTTATCCACTCTATGAATTGAAGGGCGCATGACCGCAAGCTGGTGCGGCTGCGCCACCATGCAGGTTAGTAACCCCACCTAGTACTTGTAAATAAATATTATAGTGTAGCACGTAGCAGAACACTGCAGTGTATTGATTAAAAGTAATAGAATGTGCAAGCAACAAGTGAAAGTCTGCAGGTATGGCTGCAACAAGTTCATCAGTATGCAAGTGAAACGGGAAATATAATTGATAGAAATAAATAGTTCTGTAATACAGATGTCCCACCATTAATTAAATGTAGTATAACCTGCAGTAGTCTCAAGAGTACAGCCTCAGAAGCTGAGTTAATCACATGTGCAATATATCCCCTGTTGAAATGCTGAATCATGACAGAAGTGAGGCTGCTGGAAAGTGTTTGAATCACCACAGGTCTAATATGTGAAAAAAGCCTAGAAGTACCAACCTGAGCTGTGAAATAGCAGGATGTGTGAGAGTGACTGAAAGGATCATGTATCAATAAATAAAGTAGTAATAACCCCTGAATATATAAGCCTCAGTGTGGTTCTACAGAACTACATGCATGTGGGAATTAAAAGGTAACATCCCAAACTGATTGCAGTGTGTTTGAATCTTGAATGTTTAAGCCAAAATCTGTATATGGTGATGACAGTCAACAATTTTCAGATAGAATGAATGATTGTCTGACATACTAAACATCCATAGTTGCCCCCTGCCCTGTCATCAAAGTGTAGCAGGAGGATGTATCTGATCAAAGTCACAATAACTAGGATAGTGATGTATCTGTAACAGGTCTAGCATGACAGTCAATAAAAAATCATTTTGAAACTATCACCCACAAGTTAATTGTGTTTCTATTACAAATGTATATTAATGTATAATGTATGAATGTGTCATCATTTTCTTTCCCCACCCCACCCTATAATTGCAAATTAAAAAACTCACTAAATATTGGAATGTGAACATTTCATTAACCATGGACATTTGTCCTGTTGTTTCAAAAATATATGCATGTCCGTTGTTGCATGTGCCCTGTTCATACCTGCAAACCTGATGGCCTGTTGCCATTAATCAACCCTGCATGTTGTTTCATTGTGTATTTCTGTTCAAATAATGCATGTGATAATGATATGCCTGTTGTTCAATGGTGTTAATATCTGGGTGTTTGTTTAATGGGAATACCAATGCATGCTGTTACAACTAATTTGAATGGAATAATATGCTACTAACCCAAACTAACATAACATACTCACAAACCCAGAACGCTTGGGAAGGCAGGTCCCAGCGGACCCACCTCTCCCACCTCAGCTGGCGATTGCACCTGGCACTAGTGCCTAGGCTGGGCCCTCCTCCAGTGGCCCTGTCCCACCTTTGGGTGGCAGCGCTGCAGGGGATGGGGCCCATCCCCCCTCTGCAAACGTGGCTGGAGGAGCCCGTCCACTCACCCTCCAAGGTGTCCGGTCTGTGGTGCGAAGGGAGATCCAGGACTCTGTTGTTGGGCCCCTATGCCAGCTTGAGGCCCGGGTGGCACAGCTAACGGGCATGCCCGTTGTCCCGCCTGCACATCCCCCAGCACAGCCCTGTCCTGGGCTGTGAAGGAACAGTGGCAACTGCCTATGGGTGGGGATATCAGTTCCACTGTTGCCATCTGTGGGCTCATGTGCCCTGGATATCCCAACCTCCGTCCCCGTCAATTGTGTAACCCCCCCCACATGTGTCAAACACCGCCCCTGTATGTGTCTTGTCTGTCTTGTCTGTTAACCTACCCAACCTGCCTCCCCAGCTATACCGACTGCCTCACCTGACATACCACTCTCACCTGATAAAAAAACAAAAAAAAGGGCACTCTGTACCCACAAAAAAATTACGCCCCATACATAGCTGTCTATGTTGCACACATGTTCGCTGGACATTGAAACTGTTAATTACAATTGGCTGTACAACAGGTATTAATGTTGTCCTAACAACTCTCTCAGTGGTGGAAGGTTCCAAATGTCACACCAAATTCCGTACAAATGCACAGCTGTTGCTGAGAAAGACATGGGCAGCTATGGGCCTCACCTACATCCTTCCTGCAAATTCCAGGCTTGTTTCCCTACTGTTTTACCCTCTTTGTGACCCCTTTTTCACCACTTTCCTGTCACCCCTTTTTCTTTTCTTTCAAAGAAAATAGGGCGGGTGTGCGCTTGTGTGCGCAGAGCTCACCGCCAGTGCGCATGCGTGAGCTCCACGCAAATGAGCGCTGACCTGGTTTTAAGTGCTTAAAAGTGCCTTGGGCACTTTTTATTGACAGGTCCTGTACTCAGTTTGAAAGAAAAATAAATTCCCACTGTCAGTCTCGAGCCCAGGACCTCGGTAACACTAGTCTGTATGACCTACCACTAAGCCATGACTCTCATACAAGAATATAGTGCTAAAATAAATATAACATATAATAGTAGGAATCAATATAAAGGCAATATAGGATGTGTACTACCCAAAGCATGTCAGGTAGAATTTTAATGCCTGATTTACTGGATTCCCATACTAGTTTAGTGTTAACAGAAACAGCCCTGCTAATTGGTAGCTTGTGCATAGTAATGTAAGGTAATGTACATATATGAAAGTATGTATATGTACACATACATATATATATATATATATATATATATATATATATATATATATATATATATATATATATATTTATATATATGAAATATAGTGGTAGGTGTCAGTATTCATACACACTCACTACAGGAAACAGTGAAGATAAATGCAGCAACCAGAATCTGCAACACAGCCTGACTCCTGTGAGACTTACTAACCCTTTTAACTGCTTAAAGGTGGCTTCAGCACTTTGATTGACAGGTCCTGTACTCATCCTGAAAGAAAAAAAAGTCCCACTGTCAGTCTCGAACCCAGGACCCTGGTAACACTAGTTTGTATGACCTACCACTAAGCCATGACTTATATTCAAGAACATAGTGCTAAAATAAATATAACATGTAATAGTAGGAATCAATATAAAGGCAATATAGGATGTGTACTACCCAAAGCATGTCAGATGGATTTTTAATGCCCGAATTACTGGATTCCCATACTAGTTTAGTGTTAACAGAAACAGCCTTGCTAATTGTTAGCTTGTACATAATAATGTAAGGTAATGTACATATATGAAAGTATGTATATGTACACATACATACATATATATATATATATATATATATATATATATATATATATATATATAAATACATATGAAATATAGTGGTAGGTGTCAGTATCCATACACACTCACTACAGGAAACAGGGAAGTTAAATGCAGCAACCAGAATCTGCAACACAGCCTGACTCCTGTGAGACTTACTAACCCTTTTAACTGCTTAAAGGTGGCTTCAGCACTTTGATTGACAGGTCCTGTACTCATCCTGAAAGAAAAAAAAGTCCCACTGTCAGTCTCGAACCCAGGACCCTGGTAACACTAGTTTGCATGACCTACCACTAAGCCATGACTTATATTCAAGAACATAGTGCTAAAATAAATATAACATATAATAGTAGGAATCAATATAAAGGCAATATAGGATGTGTACTACCCAAAGCATGTCAGGTAGAATTTTAATGCCTGATTTACTGGATTCCCATACTAGTTTAGTGTTAACAGAAACAGCCCTGCTAATTGGTAGCTTGTGCATAGTAATGTAAGGTAATGTACATATATGAAAGTATGTATATGTACACATACATATATATATATATATATATATATATATATATATATATATATATATATATTAATACATATGAAATATAGTGGTAGGTGTCAGTATTCATACACACTCACTACAGGAAACAGTGAAGATAAATGCAGCAACCAGAATCTGCAACACAGCCTGACTCCTGTGAGACTTACTAACCCTTTTAACTGCTTAAAGGTGGCTTCAGCACTTTGATTGACAGGTCCTGTACTCATCCTGAAAGAAAAAAAAGTCCCACTGTCAGTCTCGAACCCAGGACCCTGGTAACACTAGTTTGCATGACCTACCACTAAGCCATGACTTACATTCAAGAACATACTGCTAAAATAAATATAACATGTAATAGTAGGAATCAATATAAAGGCAATATAGGATGTGTACTACCCAAAGCATGTCAGGTGGATTTTTAATGCCCGAATTACTGGATTCCCATACTAGTTTAGTGTTAACAGAAACAGCCTTGCTAATTGTTAGCTTGTACATAATAATGTAAGGTAATGTACATATATGAAAGTATGTATATGTACACATACATACATATATATATATATATATATATATATATATATATATATAAATACATATGAAATATAGTGGTAGGTGTCAGTATCCATACACACTCACTACAGGAAACAGGGAAGTTAAATGCAGCAACCAGAATCTGAAACACAGCCTGACTCCTGTGAGACCTACTAACCCTTTTAACTGCTTAAAGGTGCCTCCAGCACTCTGATTGATAGGCCCTGTACTCAATTTGAAAGCAAAATAAAAGCATACTATTAGGCCCTACCACAAGACCAGTGTAACACTAGTCTGTATGAGCTACCAGTAAGCCATGACTCTCATACAGGAATTTAGTGCTAAAATAAGTAGAACATGTAATAGTAGGAATGAAGATAAAGGCAATATAGGATGTGTACTACCCAAAGCATGTCAGGTAGACTTATACTGATACTGTCCCAATTACTGGATTCCCATACTAGTTTAGTGTTAACAGAAACAGCCCTGCTAATTGTTAGCTTGTACCCAATAATGTCAGCTAATGTACATGTATGAAAGTATGTATATGTACACACATATACATATATATATATATATATATATATATATATATATATATATTAATACATATGAAATATAGTTGTAGGTGTCAGTATGCATACACACCCACTACAGGGAACAGGTGAGAGAAATGCAGCAACCTGAATTTACAACACAGCAAGAAGCATGAGAGACTTACTAACCTTCACACTCACAGAGCACTGTCGACAGCATACCAGCATGGTCCGCGCCCTTACAATCTGAAAGGGCAATGCCTATCTCACATACCCTTTTATAGCACTGTCCTGAAATCACAGTGAGACATGCAATCAGTACACAACTGGCTGCATGCAATTAGCAAATGCTGCCTTACAATTGGTGCAGAGGCCATCACATGGACCTATGCAGATACCTACAAAAGCATCCAGTACTAACACTCCACACATGCAATACATTCATTGCACAAAACCGACAGAGAAAGAGAGAGAGAGAGAGACAGAGAGAGAGAAAAAAGAAAGAGCCAGCAACAAAACCAGCAGCAGCAGCAAACAGCAAGTAGCACCACTGACACAGCAACAGCTGACACAAACACAGGTAATGCAAAGTAGCAGGTTAATACTGTGTTTACTGTGAAACCTCCAAATGTATCATAGTTCACTGTCTATAGGTATGTCCATGAGATAGGTTGTGTGTACATAGTCCTGATATATTTACATATGTAATATTGCTGTACATGTTGTCCATACATAAAACTTCCATAGCTTAGAACACAAGGCCAGTTATGCATATGATGCAGTAGTTCACAGGGTCAGTAGAGGTTCCTCCTCATTGGTGTGGGACCACTGTGTATGTATGGCACTGTTCAGATACATATCCTGTAGTATGGCCAGGGTTTACTATCAGTCTGTAATGTAGTGCTATGTCCTCTAGGGGTGAACGTATCACACATCCAGGGATACCATTTTGTAACAGTGATGCTGTGTGTTCTGCAATGTTGAGGGTGGCCCTCACCTGGACATGTGAGATGATAGGGAGGTTACATTCATCTGTGATAACTAATTCCACTTGTGTAGGAGAATGGGGGGGGGATACCTGCACCTAAGCTGTCTGCAACAATGTTGCCAATATCTTTGCATTTGGTGAATGGGAAGCATCTTACCACTGCTGACCACAGATGCCTTGCCTTCATGTGAATCTGCCCTGTGCTGCAGTAGCCTCCTGCTATTGTTATACAATGTGTCTGTATCTGTAGTCCACTGGACAGGATAAATAAGTGGTGTGCATACGGTCTGGGTTAGATATGTGTGTGCATATTACATGCACTATGTGGGATGTCTGTGGTAAATTTTTGCAAAGGGGCCAGCAGTGTGTGTTGTGGCTTCCACTGGCCCAGTGGGCTGCATGGATAGCATCACAGTCCTAACTAGTGAATAACTGTGTAATTACATACATACATAGCAAGGTAGTGTACTGTGCTTGTGGTGTTGTTGGGATATGTATATCCAGGCTGAGTAATGTGTGTCCACATCACAGTGTTGGGTGGCAACACACATACAGTATGTTGGGATGAACACCCAGAGTGTTCCAGAAGTGTTGCCTGTGCAGAAATATCTGGCCATTACCTGCGCATCCCCCACAGCACACACACATGAAACATATGGCAGAAGCAGTATAGCAGTACACATAGGTTCATAGGTTCATACTAGGCTATTTGCCCTAGGGCATTGATAAGCCTAGCCAGAATGTGTTTGTCTTTTGCCACCCAATTAAAATTTATTTTGCTATGCCCTTTTCCGAGGTTAGTATACTGTGCCTCCGTCTAACAGTGACATAGAAGTGATACCCGGGGTACAACTATGATCTCCCATCCACTCATCCAGATTCCTATGGAAGAGAGTCAATGAGGGACTCTGCCTAACCTGTACTGTGAGTTCATTACAGAGTGAAGGGAGCCTCTGGGTTATGAATCTGTCCCTCCAGCATGTCCCATTTATTTCAGTGCTAAGGTTCAGGTCTCTTGAGCGTGTGGCCGTATGGGATTCTGATTTCTTGAGGTGCAGCATGTCCATTACTTCTGGGTTGGACATGGCTGTATACGTCAGGCACAGATTGCCTCTGAACAGGCAGTATGCCACTGAGTCCAGCTGGACTTTCTTTAACTGGGCAGCATATGGCATCTGTTTGAGCCCTTTGATCCCCTTGATGAGGTACTGTTGGGGTTTTCCCAGTTGCTGTAGGTGTCTGGTTATGCAGACAGTAGCCCATGGGTTCTCGTGGGGGCATCCATGGCCGTACTGCCTCTGGCCGACGTGCCCAAGGAGGTATGTCAACCTCCACTATGTTTCAGACTGTTATGCAGGCACAGGTGCGTATGGAAAGGTACACCAGACAGGGTCTGAGGGAGCTGACAGCATGTTGCACAGCCATGACAGATGGCATGCGTGACATTGCGAATGCTATTCGTAATTTCACAGATGTCGTTGACAGACGTTGCGGGGACATACAACAGCTGCTCCACAACCAGATGTCCATGGGCCAGGGCGATGGTGTGCAT
Organism: Protopterus annectens; assembly: GCF_019279795.1. NCBI lineage: Eukaryota > Metazoa > Chordata > Ceratodontiformes > Protopteridae > Protopterus > Protopterus annectens. The sequence continues at coordinate 1,503,574,332 of NC_056726.1, forward strand.
TTGCGGCGTCGATGTGGCCGTATGCCGGCAACAGCTGCAGCTGGCAGTCGCCGCCGACAACAACAGGCCCACTCACGCACCTCAAGTGCCAGCAGCAGCCCCAGCAATGCTGGGTTAGTGCTGTCATCAGGACGCCCCAGGAGACCACGTGCACGTGGCTCTGGACAGTCCCAACAGGGAACTGTGTCCAGTCAACACACACCCGCTTCCGATGACAGTACCCAGTCTGGGTTAGTACCAGATATGGTCCATAGCACCCCTGCCAGGCACAGGTACCATGTCCGTGCCCCCAGACACTGATCCCGATGACCTGACAGGTGCAGTCTGTGGCTGGCCACAAAACCCTGTACATGGCAGCCATTATGTGGGACTGTGTTTGTGCTTACACACATGCAGAAATATAACACCTAGGGCAAACACATACACACACACACTGCACCAACACTGGTCCACCCTGTACTGCTGCCCCTCACAAACACACATACATACACATGTCAATTGGCGGTAGCAGTGGCTGGCTTGGGCATACCTAACCCACACCCTGTGCATATGATGACACTGTGCCACCTCCTGCATACTACAACATCAGTGCAGGAAAGGGTAAACACATTGCTGATGCACAGGGTGACTACATAGATGTGTATAAGTAGTAACATGTTGGTAACTGTTCACTGTTCCACTATGATTGTGTGTATATCCCGGCATTCCTGCTGCAGTAACTGTATGAATGTCCTGATTTGTTATCTGCACCCATACTACTTACCAAAGTGTACCAGCTGCACACCATCACATGCTACCATTGACTATGGGAATGTGCATCATGTGCTGTATTGTAGATTCAGCTATATGTATCTGTTCCATCACACATGCATTTACACACACCCTGCTACCCCACACATGCACACGCTCACCTGCCATTTCCATTATTTATTACCCTACATGAGTAGCTGTCGACACATGACAGGTACACATTTGAAAGTCGACACATGACAGGTACACATTTGAAAAGTGCACTATTTGGATTACTACCGATTTCCTCATCTCTACCTGTACTCACAGGTTGCAGGCAACCTCATTAGTTTAAAAGTGTAATGTGCATCACCCTGATTGCCACATCCAACATGTTTTCCATACAGAAATGCACACACAGAAACATCCCACATCCACACACTTGCCACATTCAGGTTTCAAAACACTATCTAGGTATATTCTGGTACATGTGTGTGTTACAGTAGCATGTCGCACTATACTGAGTACTGGCAGTTGTCTGTTGTCATGTTGTTTGTATAGGGTGCTGTCAACATCACTGTTTGTTAAGGGAAATGTGCACCCTGCAGTGCATAGCCCCATTTGGCAAAAGCCACATCCCACCCCCAGCATTGTGCACACACACTAACCCCACTCACACTAAAACACATACTTTCCATTTGCAAGATTCAAATCCCTACCTAACTGTGTTATGACACTAGAAACAGACACTTTAGCAGAGTGTGCTATTTGCATTAGTAGAAGAAATCCTTTCTAATGCTGTACTTAGAGGGTGCTGACATCATCTGTGTTTAGGAAGAGGGATGTGCACCCTGTAGTGTGTTCTCCCAGTTGGCAAAAGGCACTTTTCCCTCACAGCATTATGCACACACACAAACCCCACTCATACTAACACACATACATTCCCTTTGCAGGATTCAAACCCCTACCTACCTATGTTATGACACTGCAGAAAGACACATTAGCAGAGCGCGCTATACGAATTACTGGAGAACTTTAATTCAGGTAATATAGTTATAGAGTTCTGACATCATCAGTGTTTCAAAAGGGGAATCTGCATCCTGTAGTGTACTGTCACAGTTGCTAATAGGGGCATTTCCCACACACACATCGATGTGTTTGAGGTTTGTTG
>NC_056726.1:1503576731-1503625676 GCF_019279795.1 Protopterus annectens
TGAAAGCACTTCACATGGTCATACAGAGTACAGTGTCATATTGTTGCACTTGCGTGGGTTACACTGTAAATTATCTTTGTAAGCATTCACCTGGTCATACAGAGTACAGTGTCATGTTGTTGCACATGTGTGAGTTACACTGTAGCTTATCTTGTATGCACTTCATGTGGTCATACAGAGTACAGTGTCATATTGTGGCACATGCATAGGTGACACTGTAACTTATCTTTGTATGCCATTTCACCTGGTCATTCAGAGTACAGTGTTATATTGTTGCACATGCATGGGTTTCTCTGTAACTTATCTTTGTATGCACTTCACCTGGTCTTACAGAGTGCTGTGTCATATTGTTGCGCATGCATGAATTAAACTGTAATTTATCTTTGTGTACATTTCACCTGGTCATACAGAGTACAGTTTCATATTGTTGCAAATGCCTGAGTTACACTGTTACTTATCTTTGTATGCCATTTCATCTGGTCGTACAGAGTACAGTGTTATATTGTTGCACATGCATGAGTTATACTGTAACTTATCCTTGTATGCACTTCACCTTGTCATACAAAGTACAGTGGCATATTGTTGCACAAGCGTGGGTTACACTGTAACATATCTTTGTATGCCATTTCACCTGGTCATACAGAGTACAGGGTCATATTTTTGCACATGCGTGGGTTACACTGTAACTTTTCTTTTTAAGCACTTCACCTTGTCCTACAGAGTACAGTGTCATATTTTTGCACATGCGTGGATTACACTGCAACTTATCTTTGTATGCACTTCCCCTGGTCATACATAGCACAGTGTCATATTGTTGCACATGCGTGAGTTACACTGAAACTTATCTTTGTAAGCCATGTCACCTGGTTATACAGAGTACAGTGTCATATTGTTGAACATGCGTGAATTACACTGTAACTTATCTTTGTATGCACTTCACCTGGTCATGCAGAGTACAGTGTCATAATTTTACACATACGGGAGTTACACTGCAGCTTGCCTTTGTATGCCATTTCACCTGGTCATACAGAGTGGAGTGTCATATTGTTGCTCATGCGTGAGTTACCCTGTAAATTATCTATGCATGCACTTCACCTGGTCATACCAAATACAGTGTCATATTGTTGCACATGTGTGAGACACACTCTAACTTATCCTTGTATGCACTTCACCTCGTCATACAGAGTACTGTGTCATATTGTTGCACAGGTGTGAGTAACACTCTAAGTTATCTTTATATGCCACTTCACCTTGTCATACAAAGTACAGTGTAATTTTGTTGCACATGCATGAGTTACACTTTAACTTCTCTTTGTATGCCTTTTCACCAGGTCATACAAAGAACAGTGCCATATCTTTGCACATGCGTGGGTTACTCTGTAACTTATCTTTGTATGCCATTTCACCTGGTCATACAGAGTACACTGTCATGTTGCTGCACATGCATGAATTACTCTGTAACTTATCTTTGTATGAACTTCAACTGGTCATACAAAGGATAGTGTCATATTGTTGCACATGCGTGAGTAACATTGTGTCTTATCCTTGCATGCCACTTCACTTGGTCATACAGAGTACTGTGTCATATTGTTGCACATGCTTGGGATACACTGTAACATATCCTTGTATGCACGTCACCTGGTCATACAGAGTACAGTGTCATATTGTTGCACATGAGTGGGTTACAATGTAACTTACCTTTGTATGCCATTTCACCTGGTCATTCTGAGCACAGTGTCATATTCTTGCACATGCATGGGTTACACTGTAACCTATCCTTGTATGCAATTCACCTGGTCATGCAGAGTACAGTGTCATAGTTTTGCACATGAGTGGGTAACTCTGTAACATATCTTTCTATGCACTTCACCTTGTCATAGGTTCAGAGGTTCATAGGTTGATACTAGGCTATCTGCCCTAGTACATTTATAAACCTAGCCAGAGTGTGCTTGGCTTTTGCCACCCTTTTAGCTTAGTTGATTGTGCCTCTGTATAGTACGTCACACAAGATAGCCCTTTTAAGGTTAGTTTACTGTGCCTCTGTCTAATAGGGACACAGAAGAGATCCCAGGGGTAAATCTACGATGTTCCATCCACTGCCAAGATTTCTTGAAGAGGGTCATTGAGGGGCTCTGCCTAACATAGATTGGGATTTTGTTCCAGAGTGAGGGGAGCCTCTGGGATATGAATCTGTCCCTCCAGCATGTCCTATTTATTTCTGTGCTGAGGTTTAAGTCCCTGGAGCGTTTAGCTCTAAGGGATTTGGATTTCCTGAGGTGGAGTATGTCCATTAATTCTAGTTTGGACATGGCTTTATACGTCAGGCACAGATCACCTCTGAGTAGGAGGTAAGCAACTGAGTAGAGCTGGAGTTTCTTTAGCCTAACTGCGTAGGGTATCTGTTTGATTCCCTTGATCCTCTTGGTGAGGTACTTTTGAGGTCTTTCCAGTTGCTGCATGTATCAGGTAAGGTACATCCCAAATTGGGCATTGTATTCAATTATGGGCCTGATCAGTGATGAGTAGAGGGGCACAATGACCTCTTGATCTAGATGTGAACCCTTTCATGATAAGGTGGGCTATATAGAAGATCTTTCTAACCACTTTGGCAACGTGATTGTCAAAGGAGAGATTGCTATCTACTTGGGTCCCCAAATCCCTAAATACTTCTTCTGTACTTAATGGATTAGCACCTATGTGGTAATTTGTGGGCACTTTGTTTTTCCCAAATGGGATGACTATGCACTTTTTGGCATTTAGCTTTAGTCCATGGCTCTGGCACCAGTTATCCATCTCTGTGAGACCCTTTTAAAGGATGCTTGTGTCAGTCAGCGAGTCGATTATGGCACCCAGTTTGCAGTCATCTGTGAACTTGGTCAGCCATAGTCCTCCCGTGTTAGCCTGTACCTCAGAGAAATATATAGCGAACAAGAGAGGTCCCAGAACTGATCCTTGTGGGACGCCACTTGTAACTGGTTTAGAGTCTGACATGGCACCTGCAATTCTGACCATGTGGGTTCTATCCCTGAGCCAGCTTGCAACCCATCTTGTGACATAGGTGTTGATATTTAAGCTGGTGAGCTTATTTATGATGCCTGAGTGGGGTATTGTGTCGAAGGCTTTTGTGAGGTCCAGGTAGGCTGTGTGGACTACCTTTCCTTCATCTATGGCCTTGGTTACTGTTTCAAAGAAGTCGACCAGGTTCATGAGCCAAGATCTGCCCTTAACAAAGCCGAATTGGGTAGGATCCAGTGTTTGGAGGCTCCCAATGTCTTTATTTATGAGTTCCATGATGTTATGCTCCATAGCTTTGCAGACCAGGCTAGTCAGGCTTATAGGGCAATAGTTTCTGGGGTCCGTTGTGGTACCACCTTTGTGGAGTGGGACCACTGTTGCTGTACACCATTCCTTGGGTACATATCCTGTAGTAAGGCTGAGATTGAACACTAACTTTATGTGAGGGTTCAGTTCTTCTTGGAGCTCATGTAAGACGCAGCCCGGGACACCATCCGGTCCCATTGATGCGTTGTTTTTTGCTTTGGAGAGGGCAACTCCCACCTGTGCATCTGTGATGTCAGGGAGGCTACACTCTGTTGGGATAGACATTTGCTCTTTTAGGGGGAAGGGGGGAGAAATTTGCACTGAACCTGTCTGCCAGGATGTTAGCAATGTCTGTGGGTTCAGTGTATTTTTTGTCATTTTGCACTAACTCAGAGCATATCTGGGAGTTCCCACCCAGGTTCCTGACGTAACTAAAGAAGGCCTTGTGATTATCTTTAGTGTCTTGTGCAATTTTTCTTTCAAAGCTCGCCTTAGATGATTTTATGAGGGATCTTAGTTTCTTGTTAGTACTGATCAGAGATGCCTTCCCTTTTTGGTATTTTGCTCTGTCATGTAGTAGCTTCCTCCTTCTGTTGTATAGCTTATTTATGACTGGGGTCCACCAGACAGGTCTCCTGCCTTTGGAGGAGTGAGTCTTGGTTTTATTTGGGATAGCATGATCCATGCATTCCTGTAGTTGTCCTTAGAATATGTTTGTAAAGGATTCTGCGGTTTAAGCGGTGCTGCCTGATGCTGCGCTATGCACAAAATCGTGCAAAACCACACAAATGCGTGTTTTAAAGCAGGGAAACTGAAAAAGAAAGGAATTGACCCAAAACAGCCAATAAGCTACTAGTTTCAGGGCTGAGACTACTCCTCCAGGGACAGATAGGCTGATCAAAGCTCCCCACTCTCACTGGTGAACAGAGAAGCTTCCTCCTATCCAAGTAAGGATATGGGCAACACAGGAAACTATACCACAGTCCAGAATTCAGCAAAACCTGAAATCTGGACTAATTTAGTTCAGCAAAGTCGGGAAATGATAATATTTTTTTTTTTTTTTTTCAGGAAACAGCAGAAAAACACACAGAAAACATTGAAAATGCTATAAACAGGCTACCGTACTTTAGTGTGTAGCATACAACAGTTATTCAATACAAAAACAACTTAAATTGATATAAAACAAGTGCAAAAACTGTAAAAAGCAGAAGGCAAATGCAATTTAAACTTTTTAAAGCACAGATTTAGGCAGGAAAAGGCAGTTGGAGCAAAAAAAAAAACAGAGAAAAAATACTTAAATCTGGAAAAGTCTCTCTTGGGTCTCTCTGTTGCCGGTATCACTCTGCAGGACACCACGAGGAGCTGTGCGGAGTTGTATACTGACGCAAAACCGTGCAAATGCGGGTTTTAAAGCAGGGAAACTGAAAGAGATAGGAATTGACCCAAAACAGCCAATAAGCTACCAGTTTCAGGGCTGAGACCACTCCTCCAGGGACAGATAGGCTTCTCAAAGCTTCCCACTCTCACTGGTGAACAGAGAAGCTTCCTCCTAACCAAGTAAGGATATGGGCAACACAGGAAACTATATCACAGTCCAGAATTCAGCAAAACCTGAAATCTGGACTAATTTAGTTCAGCAAAGGCGGGAAAAGATAATATTTTTTGGGTTTTTTTTTTTTTTTTTTTTTCAGGAAACGGCAGAAAAACACAAAGAAAACACTGACAATGCTATAAACAGGCTACTGTACTTTAGTGTGTAGCATACTACAGTTATTCAATACAAAAACAACTTAAATTGATATAAAACAAGTACAAAAACTGTAAAAAGCAGAAGGCAAATGCAATTTAAACTTTTTAAAGCACAGATTTAGGCAGGAAAAGGCAGTTGGAGCAAAAAAAAACAGAGAAAAAATACTTAAATCTGGAAAAGTCTCTCTTGGGTCTCTCTGTTGCCTGTATCACTCTGCAGGACACCACGAGGAGCTGTGCGGAGTTGTATACTGGTGCAAAACCACGCAAATGTGTGTTTTAAAGCAGGGAAACTGAAAGAGATAGGAATTTACCCAAAACAGCCAATAAGATACTAGTTTCAGGGCTGAGACCACTCCTCCAGGGAGAGATAGGCTACTCAAAGCTATCCACTCTCACTGGTGAACAGAGAAGCTTCCTCCTATCCAAGTAAGGATATGGGCAACACAGGAAACAATACCACAGTCTGGAATTCAGCAAAACCTGAAATCTGGACTAAACTAGTTCAGCAAAGGTGGAAAAAGAGAATTTTTTTTTTCAGGAAACAGCAGAAAAACACACAGAAAACACTGTAAATGTTATAAACAGGCTAGCATACTTTAGTGTGTAGCCTACAACAGTCATACAATACAAAAACAACTTAAATTGATATAAAACAAGTGCAAAAACTGTAAAAGCAGAAGGCAAATGCAATTTAAAATTTTAAAGCACAGATCAGTTAGAAATTCACTTTTTAGGTGGGAAAAAACAGTTGGAGCAAAAAAAAACAGGGAATAAAATACTTAAATCTGGAAAAGTCTCTCTTGGGTTTCTCTGTTGCCTGTATCACTCTGCAAGACACCACGAGGAGCTGTGTGGAGTTGTATACTGGCACAAAACCATGCAAATGCAGGTTTTAAAGCAGGGAAACTGAAAGAGATAGGAATTGACCCAAAACGGCCAATAAGCTACTAGTTTCAGGGCTGAGACCACTCCTCCAGGGACATACAGAGTACAGTGTCATATTGTTGCACATGCGTGGGTTACACTCTAACTTATCCTTTTATGCACTTCACCTGGTCATATAGAGTACAGTGTCATATTGCTGCACATGAGTGGGTTACAATGTAACTTACCTTTATATGCCATTTCACCTGGTTATTCTGAGTACAGTGTCATATTCTTGTACATGCATGGGTTACACTGTAACATATCCTTGTATGCAATTCACCTGGTCATGCAGAGTACATTGTCATAGTTTTGCACATGAGTGGGTAACTCTGTAACATATCTTTCTATGCACTTCACCGTGTTATACAGAGTACAGTGTCATATTGTTGCACATGCGTGGGTTACACTCTAACTTATCCTTTTATGCACTTCACCTGGTCATATAGAGTACAGTGTCATATTGTTGCACATGCGTGAGTTACACTGGAACTTATCCTTGTATGCACTTCACCTAGTCATGCAGAGTACACTGTCATATTTTTGCACACGAGTAGGTTATGCTGTAACATATCTTTGTATGCACTTCACCTGGTCATACAGAGTACAGTTTCATATTGTTGCACATGTATATTAAACTGTAACTAATATTTGTATGCCACTTCACCTGGTCATACAGTGTGTGTAAAAATCACTTCTGAAGAAGTCTACTATGAGGGCAGATGAAAAGCACTTTAAGTCCAGTTTATTTGTCAGTATTAAAACTGTGAGTGAATTCTACTGTGTCCGGGGACTTGTGTTCTTCTTTTGCTTGGTTTTTTGTGCCTCTGTTGATTTCTAGAGTGTGTTATATGGTGTCTAGTCCCTGTTCCAACCAGAATCTCTTCACACAGGAGGAACCGAGTAATGCCATTAAGGTGATTGAATTTCCAAACTTGGATGGTAGTCCTCCTTTGTTACCATCAAATGACAATGTTCTTGTCCTTTTGATAACAAAAATTGAGTCTCTTTGTTCAAGGCTCGATCAATTAGACCAAAACCAGCAGGCACTTCAGTTGCTTCTTCCAGGCTGCCAGCCTTTACCGCATTTACACAAAACTGCTTCAAGTTCCCAGTTGCAAGGGAACGAACATGTAGGCGGTCAGCCGTTGTGGCAATGTGCACCTGACAATGGTATTAATGAAGCAGAAGGCTATGGAAAAGAAAGCGGTTGTAGCCTTGTTAGAGCTATAATATGTGTTGGACATAATCTTCCTCAGTCTATTAGTGCTGGGCAACCTTTGCATCAGCCAGAATTACAGACAAATTCTGACGCTCGGATTATGATGAATCTTCGGCAACCGTTACAGCAGGCAGCTGTTGCTGACGGCAACCAACCGGACATTACTCCATCACCTGCAATTGAAGGTGGCTTCAAGGGACCTGTTGGGCAGTTCTCATTGACACCAGCTCAGCCATCTAACCAGCTACTGCCGACTTTACAACAGTAGCATTTGGCTGTAAGGAATATTCAATCATCTTTAGTGAATGAGCAACAGGAGGTTGCCATCAGGGCTCATAATACTAGTAGCAGGATTCCGGTTTTATTAAACTGGCTTTTGGATACATTTTCGTTTTCAAAACCTGATTCCCATTTTGCTGATGGGGTCCAAACAGCAGGAGATAAATTTGCTTCTAATACTATTGATATTGTTAATAACTTAAAACTTTTAGATGTGCATCTGCTTAAGCTTAAGAAAACATAACTTGAAATAGCATACTTCAGGAATGCTTGGCTCAAAGTGATACCTAAAGGCCTACATAGAACTCAATACCCCACGGGTATAGTTAAGGACTCCTTGTTTCATACTGAACTTATTCAAATGTTCGATAGGCAAGGGTTTGAACTCTTGGAGCTTATGATTAAGCATTATTTGGTACTGGTTAATGATATTTCCAACGTGGTACTTGAACTTGACAAGAAAGTGCTCAATGACTTGGAATTTAATAGATATAAATATGAATATAGTAGAATTTTTTCCATCATTGAGCAGCATATGACCAAGTTGGAAATTAATAAAAGTAAAAAACTTGACTGGGACTCCAAGGCTTATAGCCAGGGACTAGCTTATCCCTTGCCTTCGACTTCTCAGGTATGGCAACCCGGTTTGGTAGTGAACCAAGGTGGTACCTCTGCTCCACATCAAACAATACAAAATAACAGGCAGTGGTTACCTATGGATTGCATTATTTTTGATGATGAATTGGAACCGTCGATTGGTAACAGTGATTCAGTACCTGTGGTTACAGCTATACCTGAGGTTAGAAGGAGCGAGAGATTACAGAAGGGCCCATGTGTGTTCTACAACTATAGTAATAGACAGTATGATAATAACAACAATAACAATAACACAACAGACCAACAGGTTTTTCAACATGCCAATCCCTCAGGGACCAGACCAAAGCAACAGAGGAATCAGTATGGCAACAGGAACAATTCAAGGACCACCAAGAACTTTGTGTAAAGGAAGATTCCTCGAATGAGGAAAATAGTTCCTCAATGGAGGTTTCTTCCGATTTCTTTATTTCTTCTGTTGCATTAAGCCCATTGACCCAAGATTTGGGGTCCGAAGTTGATGTTTTTCATAATCTGTCTATGTCACTGGCAGATGAAAATGATGTTCGAATACGCGAACCAGGACCCTTGATTATATCTAACAAAGACAATGATTTTAAAGTTTTTAATTTTTCCTCTAGTGTTATTTGTAGTGAACTAGTTGATTTTTTGGCCAAGGGGTATACACACATCACCAGGTGGATTTAGTAAAAACGATTATTGAGTTAAAAACATTTACTAGGAAACTGAATTTCCAAATTTTATTTGGTAATAATTTACATTCAGATGTAGCACAGGTGTTTCGTACATTCAATCCTCCCCTACATCCAGTTTTGCAGACATTTGAGGCTTTATGTGAACTTGACTTTAGACATATGGTTAAAAGAAGTACGGTTACAAACATAAGCTCAGATACCAACCGAGTCAAACGTAATTTCATTGAATACATACATTCACAGGACATTCGGGTATGTAAGTCAGATAAAGGGGGCAGCTTGGTGATTTTTGACAGTAGTGATTACAATGTTAGAATGAACCACCTACTGGACAATGAGGCTTATCAAATAAGTTCTAGCTCTGAGGTTAACACAGTATAAATGATTTGTTCATTGAGGGCCGCATTGACCAAGCTATGTTGAATTATATGACCACTCTTTTTCCTGTTTATCCGACTTTATTTGGTATACCCAAAATACACAAGGACCTGGTTAATCCCCCTATAATTCCCCTAGTAGATGGTCGAGGTTCGCCAACATATGCCTGTGCCAAAGTCATAGACTCACTATTACATAAATATGTTGTTCTTGAAGAACAAATTTGTAAAGATTCCTGGTCTTTTTTAGCTAAAATAAGTGATTTGGAATATGCTGAAACTTATAATTTCTTCACAATAGATGTCAAGGACTTATATATTTGTATTCCACGCAAATAGGCATAGAATGGGTTGCATTTATGATGTTAAAACACAATGCTTCAAGCAGAGATGTTTCTTTAGTGTCAGAATTATTGGACTTGGTTCTACTTAACAACTTTTCATTTTTAACAAGCAGTTCTTTTACAAAAAGTGGGTCTGGCAATGGGCTCCCATGCGGGGTGAGTGTGGCTAACCTGGTTATGGCATACTGGGGAGTCTGAGTGGGTATTTAAAAATACTACTGTTTCTAATTCTATAGCTTACTATACTAGATATTTAGATGACATCTTTGTCTTACTTAAAGGTGACATTAAAGTAGGTGAGGACCTACATCAACTGACTTTCCAGTTTACGCCAACATTTAGTTCAGAGTCCATAGCATATCTGGATATTTTGTTGTCTAAGAATAGAATATTAAAATGTTATACAGCAAAAATATTCAGAAAAAAGACTTATTCCAACACATTTTTACACTTCTCTAGTTGTCATCCTTTCCATCAAAAGAGGGCAGTTATCAAGGGCAACTTGTTAGAGCTTCCCGTATTACCTCTAAGGATGATGACTTTGCTGATGAATGCCAATTTTTAAAGAATCTATTTCTCCATCGAGGTTATCCGGAGTCTTTGTTGGATTCACTGATAGAAGAGGTTAACATTAAGTGGGAAAGGCTTAGTTTTAAGCCAATATTGGCCCTTTGGGGTAATGGAGGGTCAAACTCACAAAGTACGGATACATTGGCGTCACCTACAAATAATTCCTTTGTACTAGAAAAGGGACAAGCACTAGCTTGTAGATTTATAACCACGTACAGTAGTCATAGTTCCCTATGTGTGAATATATTGAAGACGAATTAGGAACTTTTTAGATGTAACCAGATTCTATTTGACAACTTTGGTAAGTCTCCAAGTATAGTATTCAAACAGGGTAAAACTCTTAAGGTTTTATTTGAAAGACAATTGGGTCCATTTAAACTAGGTAGTATGTCGAAATGTGAGAACTGTAATTATTGTAAATATGTAGACACTGTTAATTCATTCTCAGTTGCAGGTCACAAGTACAGATTAAGGATATATTTAATTGTAATTCAAAAGGTATAGTCTACTTAGCTAGATCTGTCTGTTGCCCTGCTTTTTATGTAGGGAAGACGGAGCGTGAGGCTCCGGGATAGGATGTAACACATGTATGCCATTAATCGTAATAAGCCTGATAATGCATTGGTTAAGCATATCCACTTGAACGGTGATCACAAGTTTAAGTTTCTAGCTACTCGACAAGGTAGAGCACAGTATTAGAGGGGACCCTTTACTCTCAAGTTGGAGGAGCTAGAACTTAGAGTGGCAGATTAAATTAGATGCAGGTAATATTCTATGGCTTAAATTAATTTATTTCTATCAGCAGCATTCTTAAATTGAAGAGCTTGCTGAGATAAAATGTTTATTTTAGGGTTAGTTAAACTTTTGAAAGTTTAATTTGATTTAATTTATTTACTTTTGTGTGAGTCAAGAGCCTGATCCAAATGTATACAACATTTCTGCAGTTACTTTTAATCTTGTGGAGCTTGTTTAGAAAACAGCAAGTTTATTTATGGGTTTATCCCATTGGGGATTGTTTTTTGTGTTTATTATCTGTAAGATTTTATTAAAACTATAGGACACATATGTTTTATATTTGGATTAAGTAAATATTATGCATTTTAGGTTTGTGTATGATTTATTGTTTCATTTGGAGTGTGTTTCTCTAATGAGTCAACTATCCCACATTTTTGGTACTAATTATTATTTAAACTGCTATTAGTGTGTGTAAAATCACTTCTGAAAAAGTCTACTATGAGGGCAGATGAAAAGTGCTTAAGTCCAGATTACTTTGTCAGTATTAAAAGCGAGTGAATCTTTCTACTGTGTCCTAGGAATTGTGTTCTTCTTTGCTTGGTTTTTTTCGTGCCTCCGTTGATTTCTAGAGTGGGTTACACTGTAACTTATCATTATATGCCACTTCACCTGGACATACCAAGTACAGTGTCATATTGTTGCACATGAGTGCATTGCAATGTAACTTACCTTTATATGCCATTTCACCTGGTCATTCTGAGCACAGTGTCATATTCTTGCACATGCATGGGTTACACTGTAACCTATCCTTGTATGCAATTCACCTGGTCATGCAGAGTACAGTGTCATAGTTTTGCACATGAGTGGGTAACTCTGTAACATATCTTTCTATGCACTTCACCTGGTCATACAGAGTACAGTGTCATATTGTTGCACATGCATGGGTTACACTCTAACTTATCCTTTTATGCACTTCACCTGGTCATACAGAGTACAGTGTCATATTGTTGCACATGCATGAGTCACACTGTAACTTATCTTTGTATGCACTTCACCTGGTCATGCAGAGTACAATGTCATAGTTTTGCACACGAGTAGGTTATGCTGTAACATATCTTTGTATGCACTTCACCTGGTCATACAGAGTACAGTTTCATATTGTTGCACATGTATATTAAACTGTAACTAATATTTGTATGCCACTTCACCTGGTCATACAGTGTGTGTAAAAATCACTTCTGAAGAAGTCTACTATGAGGGCAGATGAAAAGCACTTTAAGTCCAGTTTATTTTGTCAGTATTAAAATCCGTGAGTGAATTCTACTGTGTCCGGGGACTTGTGTTCTTCTTTTGCTTGGTTTTTTGTGCCTCTGTTGATTTCTAGAGTGTGTTATATGGTGTCTAGTCCCTGTTCCAACCAGAATCTCTTCACACAGGAGGAACCGAGTAATGCCATTAAGGTGATTGAATTTCCAAACTTGGATGGTAGTCCTCCTTTGTTACCATCAAATGACAATGTTCTTGTCCTTTTGATAACAAAAATTGAGTCTCTTTGTTCAAGGCTCGATCAATTAGACCAAAACCAGCAGGCACTTCAGTTGCTTCTTCCAGGCTGCCAGCCTTTACCGCATTACACAAAACTGCTTCAAGTTCCCAGTTGCAAGGGAGCGAACATGTAGGCGGTCAGCCGTTGTGGCAATGCACCTGACAATGGTATTAATGAAGCAGAAGGCTATGGAAAAGAAAGCGGTTGTAGCCTTGTTAGAGCTATAATATGTGTTGGACATAATCTTCCTCAGTCTATTAGTGCTGGGCAACCTTTGCATCAGCCAGAATTACAGACAAATTCTGACGCTCGGATTATGATGAATCTTCGGCAACCGTTACAGCAGGCAGCTGTTGCTGACGGCAACCAACCGGACATTACTCCATCACCTGCAATTGAAGGTGGCTTCAAGGGACCTGTTGGGCAGTTCTCATTGACACCAGCTCAGCCATCTAACCAGCTACTGCCGACTTTACAACAGTAGCATTTGGCTGTAAGGAATATTCAATCATCTTTAGTGAATGAGCAACAGGAGGTTGCCATCAGGGCTCATAATACTAGTAGCAGGATTCCGGTTTTATTAAACTGGCTTTTGGATACATTTTCGTTTTCAAAACCTGATTCCCATTTTGCTGATGGGGTCCAAACAGCAGGAGATAAATTTGCTTCTAATACTATTGATATTGTTAATAACTTAAAACTTTTAGATGTGCATCTGCTTAAGCTTAAGAAAACATAACTTGAAATAGCATACTTCAGGGAATGCTTGGCTCGTAAAGTGATACCTAAAGGCCTACATAGAACTCAATACCCTACGGGTATAGTTAAGGACTCCTTGTTTCATACTGAACTTATTCAAATGTTCGATAGGCAAGGGTTTGAACTCTTGGAGCTTATGATTAAGCATTATTTGGTACTGGTTAATGATATTTCCAACGTGGTACTTGAACTTGACAAGAAAGTGCTCAATGACTTGGAATTTAATAGATATAAATATGAATATAGTAGAATTTTTTCCATCATTGAGCAGCATATGACCAAGTTGGAAATTAATAAAAGTAAAAAACTTGACTGGGACTCCAAGGCTTATAGCCAGGGACTAGCTTATCCCTTGCCTTCGACTTCTCAGGTATGGCAACCCGGTTTGGTAGTGAACCAAGGTGGTACCTCTGCTCCACATCAAACAATACAAAATAACAGGCAGTGGTTACCTATGGATTGCATTATTTTTGATGATGAATTGGAACCGTCGATTGGTAACAGTGATTCAGTACCTGTGGTTACAGCTATACCTGAGGTTAGAAGGAGCGAGATTACAGAAGGGCCCATGTGTGTTCTACAACTATAGTAATAGACAGTATGATAATAACAACAATAACAATAACACAACAGACCAACAGGTTTTTCAACATGCCAATCCCTCAGGGACCAGACCAAAGCAACAGAGGAATCAGTATGGCAACAGGAACAATTCAAGGACCACCAAGAACTTTGTGTAAAGGAAGATTCCTCGAATGAGGAAAATAGTTCCTCAATGGAGGTTTCTTCCGATTTCTTTATTTCTTCTGTTGCATTAAGCCCATTGACCCAAGATTTGGGGTCCGAAGTTGATGTTTTTCATAATCTGTCTATGTCACTGGCAGATGAAAATGATGTTCGAATACGCGAACCAGGACCCTTGATTATATCTAACAAAGACAATGATTTTAAAGTTTTTAATTTTTCCTCTAGTGTTATTTGTAGTGAACTAGTTGATTTTTTGGCCAAGGGGTATACACACATCACCAGGTGGATTTAGTAAAAACGATTATTGAGTTAAAAACATTTACTAGGAAACTGAATTTCCAAATTTTATTTGGTAATAATTTACATTCAGATGTAGCACAGGTGTTTCGTACATTCAATCCTCCCCTACATCCAGTTTTGCAGACATTTGAGGCTTTATGTGAACTTGACTTTAGACATATGGTTAAAAAATGCAGTTACAAACATAAGCTCAGATACCAACCGAGTCAAACGTAATTTCATTGAATACATACATTCACAGGACATTCGGGTATGTAAGTCAGATAAAGGGGGCAGCTTGGTGATTTTTGACAGTAGTGATTACAATGTTAGAATGAACCACCTACTGGACAATGAGGCTTATCAAATAAGTTCTAGCTCTGAGGTTAACACAGTATAAATGATTTGTTCATTGAGGGCCGCATTGACCAAGCTATGTTGAATTATATGACCACTCTTTTTCCTGTTTATCCGACTTTATTTGGTATACCCAAAATACACAAGGACCTGGTTAATCCCCCTTTGCGACCCCTAGTAGATGGTCGAGGTTCGCCAACATATGCCTGTGCCAAAGTCATAGACTCACTATTACATAAATATGTTGTTCTTGAAGAACAAATTTGTAAAGATTCCTGGTCTTTTTTAGCTAAAATAAGTGATTTGGAATATGCTGAAACTTATAATTTCTTCACAATAGATGTCAAGGACTTATATATTTGTATTCCACACCAAATAGGCATAGAATGGGTTGCATTTATGATGTTAAAACACAATGCTTCAAGCAGAGATGTTTCTTTAGTGTCAGAATTATTGGACTTGGTTCTTACGAACAACTTTTTCATTTTTAACAAGCAGTTCTTTTTACAAAAAAGTGGGTCTGGCAATGGGCTCCCCCTGCGGGGTGAGTGTGGCTAACCTGGTTATGGCATACTGGGAGTCTGAGTGGGTATTTAAAAATACTACTGTTTCTAATTCTATAGCTTACTATACTAGATATTTAGATGACATCTTTGTCTTACTTAAAGGTGACATTAAAGTAGGTGAGGACCTACATCAACTGACTTTCTCCAGTTTACGTCAACATTTAGTTCAGAGTCCATAGCATATCTGGATATTTTGTTGTCTAAGAATAGAATATTAAAATGTTATACAGCAAAAATATTCAGAAAAAAGACTTATTCCAACACATTTTTACACTTCTCTAGTTGTCATCCTTTCCATCAAAAGAGGGCAGTTATCAAGGGGCAACTTGTTAGAGCTTCCCGTATTACCTCTAAGGATGATGACTTTGCTGATGAATGCCAATTTTTAAAGAATCTATTTCTCCATCGAGGTTATCCGGAGTCTTTGTTGGATTCACTGATAGAAGAGGTTAACATTAAGTGGGAAAGGCTTAGTTTTAAGCCAATATTGGCCCTTTGGGGTAATGGAGGGTCAAACTCACAAAGTACGGATACATTGGCGTCACCTACAAATAATTCCTTTGTACTAGAAAAGGGACAAGCACTAGCTTGTAGATTTATAACCACGTACAGTAGTCATAGTTCCCTATGTGTGAATATATTGAAGACGAATTAGGAACTTTTTAGATGTAACCAGATTCTATTTGACAACTTTGGTAAGTCTCCAAGTATAGTATTCAAACAGGGTAAAACTCTTAAGGTTTTATTTGAAAGACAATTGGGTCCATTTAAACTAGGTAGTATGTCGAAATGTGAGAACTGTAATTATTGTAAATATGTAGACACTGTTAATTCATTCTCAGTTGCAGGTCACAAGTACAGATTAAGGATATATTTAATTGTAATTCAAAAGGTATAGTCTACTTAGCTAGATCTGTCTGTTGCCCTGCTTTTTATGTAGGGAAGACGGAGCGTAGGCTCCGGGATAGGATGTACGAACACATGTATGCCATTAATCGTAATAAGCCTGATAATGCATTGGTTAAGCATATCCACTTGAACGGTGATCACAAGTTTAAGTTTCTAGCTATCGACAAGGTAGAGCACAGTATTAGAGGGGGACCCTTTACTCTCAAGTTGGAGGAGCTAGAACTTAAGTGGCAGATTAAATTAGATGCAGGTAATATTCCTGGCTTAAATTAATTTATTTCTATCAGCAGCATTCTTAAATTGAAGAGCTTGCTGAGATAAAATGTTTATTTTAGGGTTAGTTAAACTTTTTGAAAGTTTAATTTGATTTAATTTTATTTACTTTTGTGTGAGTCGAAGAGCCTGATCCAAATGTATACAACATTTCTGCAGTTACTTTTAATCTTGGGAGCTTGTTTAGAAAAACAGCAAGTTTATTTATGGGTTTATCCCATTGGGGATTGTTTTTGTGTTTATCTGTAAGATTTTATTAAACTATAGACACATATGTTTTATATTTGATTAAGTAAATATTATGCATTTTAGGTTTGTGTATGATTTATTGTTTCATTTGGAGTGTGTTTCTCTAATGAGTCAACTATCCCACATTTTTGGTACTAATTATTATTTAAACTGCTATTAGTGTGTGTAAAAATCACTTCTGAAAAAGTCTGCTATGAGGGCAGATGAAAAGTGCTTTAAGTCCAGATTACTTTGTCAGTATTAAAAGCCATGAGTGAATTCTACTGTGTCCGAGGAATTGTGTTCTTCTTTTGCTTGGTTTTTTGTGCCTCCGTTGATTTCTAGAGTGAGTTACACTGTAACTTATCTTTGTATGAACTTTACCTGGTCATACAGGGTACAGTGTCATATTGTTGCACATGTATGAATTAAACTGTAACTTATCTTTGTGTGCACTTTACCTGGTCATACAGAGTACAGTTTCAAATTGTTGCACATGCCTGAGTTACACTGTTACTTATCTTTGTATGCCATTTCACCTGGTCATACAGATTACAGTGCTATATTGTTGCACATGCATGAGTTATACTGTAACTTATTTTTCTATGCTCTTCACCTGATGATACAAAGTACAGTGTCATATTGTTGCACATGTGTGGGTTACACTGTAACATATCTTTGTATGCCATTTTACCTGGTCATACAGAGTACAGTGTCATATTGTTGCACATGCGTGGGTTACACTGTAACTTTTCTTTTTATGCACTTCAACTGGTCATACATAGTACAGTGTCATATTGTTGCACATGCTTGGATTACACTGCAACTTATTTTTGTATGCACTTCCCCTGGTCATACATAGTACAGTGTCATATTGTTGCACATGCGTGAGTTACACTGAAACTTAGCTTTGTATGCCATTTCACCTGGTTATACAGAGTACAGTGTCATATTGTTACACATGTGTGAATTACACTGTAACTTATCTTTGTATGCACTTCACCTGATCATACAGAGTACAGGATCATAATTTTACACATACGGGAGTTACACTGTAACCTGCCTTTGTATGCCATTTCACCTGGTCATACAGAGTAGAGTGTCATATTGTTGGTCATGCGTGAGTTACACTGTAAATTATCTTTGTATGCACTTCACCTGGTCATACAAAATTCAGTGTCATATTGTTTCACATGCATGGGTTACACTGCAACTTATTTTTATATGCCATTTCATCTGGTCATATAGAGTATAGTGTCATTATGTTGCACATGTGTCAGACACACTCTAACTTATCCGTGTATGCACTTCACCTGGTCATACAGAGCACAGTGTCATATTGTTGCACATGCATGAGTCACACTCAAACTTATCTTTGTATGCACTTCATATGGTCATACAGAGTACAGTTTCAGAGTTTGGCATATGAGTGGGTTACACTGTAACTGATCTTTGTATGCACTTCACCTGGTCATACAGAGTACAGTGTCATATTGTTGCACATGCGTGAGTAACACTGTAAGTTATCTTTGTATGCCACTTCATCTTGTCATACAAAGTACAGTGTCATTTTGTTGCACATGCATGAGTTACACTGTAACTTCTCTTTGTATGCCTTTCCACCTGGTCATACAGAGAACAGTGCCATATCTTTGCAAATGCGTGGGTTACTCTGTAACTTATCTTTGTATGCCATTTCACCTGGTCATACAGAGTACACTGTCATATTGCTGCACATGCATGGATTACTCTGTAACTTATCTTTGTATGAACTTCAACTGGTCATACAGAGGATAGTGTCATATTGTTGCACATGCATGAGTAACATTGTAATTTATCCTTCCATGCCACTTCACCTAGTCATACAGAGTACTGTGTCATATTGTTGCACATGTGTGGGATACACTGTAACATATCCTTATATGCACTTCACCTGGTCATACAGAGTACAGTGTCATATTGTTGCACATGCGTGGGTTACACTGTAACTTATCCTTGTATGCATTTCACCAGGTCATACAGAGTACAGTGTCGTATTGTTGCACATGTTGGAGTTACATTGAACTTATATTTGTATGCCACTTCATCTGATCATAAAGAGTACAGTGTCATATTGTTGTACATGGGTGGGTTACAATGTAACTTACCTTTGTATGCCATTTCAGCTGGTCATTGTGAGTACAGTGTCATATTCTTGCACATGCATGGGTTACACTGTAACCTATCCTTGTATGCAATTCACCTGGCCATGCAGAGTACATTGTCATAGATTTGCATATGAGTGGGTAACTCTGTAACATATCTTTCTATGCACATCCCTTTGTCATACAGAGTACAGTGTCATATTGTTGTACATGTGTGGGTTACACTTTAACTTATCCTTTTATGCACTTCACCTGGTCATGCAGAGTACAGTGTCATATTGTTGCACATGCGTGAGTTACACTGGAACTTATCCTTGTATACAATTCACCTGATCATGCAGAGTACAGTGTCATATTGTTGCACATGTGTGAGTTACACTGCAACTTATGTTTGTATGCACTGCACCTGGTCATATAATGTACAGTGTCATATTGTTGCACATGCGTGGATTACACTTTAACGTATCTTTGTATGCCATTTCACCTGGTCATACAGAGTAAAGTGTCATATTGTTGCACATGCAAGGGTTACACTGTACTTTATCTTTGTATGCATTCCACTTGTCATACAGACTACAGTGTCATATTGTTGCACATGCATGAGGTACACTGTCACTTATCCTTGCATGCACTTCACAGCGTCATACAGAGTACAGTGTCATATTCTTGCACATGCGTGGGTTACACTCTAACTCATCCTTGTATGCACTTCACCTGGTCATACAAAGTACAGTGTCAAATTGTTGCACATGCGGGAGTTACACTGTAACTTATCCTTGTATGCAATTGACCTGGTCATGCAAAGTACAGTGTCACAGTTTTGCACATGAGTGGGTAATGCTGTAACATATCTTTGTATGCATTTTACCTGGTAATACAGAGTACAGTGTCATATTGTTGCACTTGGGTGAGTTACACTGTAACTTATAATAAAAATAAAGTATAACAAACCTGCCACACACTTTGCCGTTACTTGCACCAACTGTTTAAAAGCCAGTATATATATCAAGTAAATGAAAAGTTGGTGTCAGTTCCTATAAACACTTCAGTTCAGTTCAAATACATGAAGCGAAAATGGCAAAAACAAATAAGGTTACCTTTCGTATATTCAGACACAGTCTTTTCAGACCAAAGCGAAATACAATGTGCTCTCCTGTTATTCCGTTGCAAAGTACATAGAGCAAATAACAAAGGCAAACCAAAATTGCGCTGTCGGCAGTTAACCCAGGTCTATTCAGACCGTAATAAACGATAGGGTCGACTGGATGGTAAACAGACCAAAATGCTGTAGTCAAATGATTAGTCCAGGTCTATTCAGACCAGAAGCCAGCAAAAAACACAGCTTGGTTACCATACGATACAAAATGAACTTGTCACTGCAATAAAGTAATTCGTAAATTCAAGGAGCACCAAAATTCTGATAAATACAGTTGATTTATTGGATCCACAAAAAACAATGGTAAGCGCTTTCGCAACAAGTGCTTTTTCAAACCAATACATTCCCAATTAGCCATCATGCCCTTTTTATACTTGATTCATTGCTACTTAATAAGCACAGAGAAACAACCATTTAAAGAGACATGTAACTATATAACAACATGTATATAAGTTTGTTCAACCTAGTCAAACATATTTAAAAAATGATAATAATAATGAAACAATAGAAAACTAATAAAAAATTTTATACTTAATATAAATAAGACCATGAAAATAATATAGCACATAATATATTCATTCTGAACAAATTCAATTTAAAATACATACACATATAACAAGTCATAGCTTTGTTATATGTAATCTGAATGAGTATAATACAATTAAAAATATAATCCAATAAAAGAATTTATGATATATGATGTGTAAAAAACATACTAATATGAATAGACTATATGTATATAATATATTAATTATTAGTATGAATGTATATTTATATTATATTCTATGTATCCATATATGCATGACAACTGGATGAAGTATTTGTATATGAATATATAAAAGAATTGAATGTGTGTTTGGAAACTGTACGTGTGTATTTATATAGAAGTGGAAATATATATGTGTGTATGTATATCAAAAAATCAATCAAAAATAGAATGAAGACAGAAATATGTATATATACTGATGTTGCATGAAAATACCATTCATTGAGGTCTATTTCTCCTATTTTTCAACATAGGTTTCAGTGGAACCCTGTCATTGAGCCCTGGAGCACAATGTGCTCTGGTTTTTATGATCCATTGGGCCTCTACTGACTCCGTAGTATTTTTTTATGTTGCCACCTCTTATACTGGGTTGTAAAACTTGTAGGACAGAAAAAGAAAAATAGTGTGTATTATCTGTGTTATGCACATGCTTAGATAAAGTATTCACTTGTGATTTTATCCTAATTTGATAAAGATGTTCCCTGATGCGTTCCTTCAACATTCTGTCCATTTTCCCTATGTAAAAGGACATACAGGAAACACATCTAGCTATATATATCAAATGTTTAGAGGTACAATTGGCATTAACTTTTAAGTTGAATATTTCACCTGTAACTGGATGCACAAAAACAGAAAGGTTGGATATGTGACAACAATAATTACAACTGTTACATCGGCTGGTGCCTGCAAACTCAGAGACTATGTCCGTTCTAGTATAGTCAGCACAACAGAGTAGTTTGTGAAGGTTTTTCTTGTTTTTATAAGCAAAGCTACGATGTTCACCTATAAACTGTGAGATCTCTGGATCTAACTTAAGAATACCCCAGTGCTTAGTAATACACTCTCTAATGGCACTGGTATCTTGAGTGTAATGAAGTGTGTACCTAATGATGTTATTGCCTTGAGGCATAGTTGGTCCACTATTCAGTCTATACTCACTTAAATCATCATCAGAAAAAATAGGGGCTGCATTGCCTTGCCTCAATTCCATGACTTTACTCAATACATCTGTAATTTCACATGTCTTATAATTCCTATCCTTGAATCTGGTTACTAAGGCCTCCATCTCATTCTCAAATATATTGGGGCTCGAGTTTAACCTGGAAACCCTCATTCCCTGTCCTTTTAAAATATTTCTGAATACATGGGGGGGATGCATGCTGTCCCTACTTAATAGACTATTCCTATGACAGGACTTTCTATGCATGCCTGTATTGAAAGCCCCACTAGGTAAACGCCAAATCTGTATATCCAGAAAAGAAATACTGTGTGTTGAATATTCCATGGTAAAACTGAGAAAATCTACCAACAGATTTACTTCCTTCTCAAAAATGAGTAAATCGTGAATGTTACCTTGCCATAAGAAAAAGAGATCATCCACGAAACGCTTGTAAAAAAATTACATGTTCCGTGTAACTTCTCAATTTAAACAGCATGTTCTCTTCCCAGTAAGCCATTACCAGATTGGCGTAGCTATTGGCACATGGTGTGCCCATAGCCACGCCATTCTTTTGTAGGTAGTATGTCTCATTGAATAAGAAGACATTGCTATCAAGGACAAGCTCCAAAAGGGTACATATAAAGTCAACTCTAGTTAGTGTTAGACCTGAATGTGACATAAGATAGCTGTGTAAAAATTCCAGACCCGAATCATTCGGAATCTTGGTAAACAAAGATCTTACGTCCATAGTTACTAACATCAGATTATGATTATCTTGTTGATTCTTGGTGACCTCATAAAAATCCAATAAGAAGTCCTTGGAGTCTTTTAATATTATGTCATGTTTATCTAGCAAGGGATGTAATGATTTCTCTATATAGAAAGATATATTCTCCGTGACCCAACCACGCCCAGATACGATGGGTCTCATGGGTGGGTTGAGGTCATTCTTGTGGATTTTTGGAAGACCTTTAATGATTGGTGTAACAGGGTCTTCCACTATTAAAAAGTTGTAAAGTTGAAAATCCACCAAACCCATTTTATACAAGTCCTCAAGATTGTCATAAACATTAGTTATAATTCTCATGACCTCAGGCTTGGACTTAATCTGATAATGTTCATTGTCTCCCAATAAGTCCAGCATCCTTCTTACATAGTCTGTTTTATTGAAAACGACTATTGGACCCCCCTTATCCGCTGGTTTTATTGTTATGTTTTTATCTGACATTAGATCTTTTAGAGCCTGTGATTGCCT
Source organism: Protopterus annectens (assembly GCF_019279795.1). Classification (NCBI taxonomy): domain Eukaryota; kingdom Metazoa; phylum Chordata; order Ceratodontiformes; family Protopteridae; genus Protopterus; species Protopterus annectens. The sequence goes on from NC_056726.1 coordinate 1,503,599,491, forward strand.
ATAAGACAAGTTGTGTCTTTTGTGATTGGTATTACTATCTTGCATGGAGTAGAGATCTTTCTCTACTGCTTTGCCAAACACATCTATGATAGGATGTAAAGAAGGTATCATGAGACTCGGTTTCTTAAAGCCAACAGAAGTGTAAATAGATGTTTTATTGTCAAACATGACTTTCAACTGTAAATTACGAGTAAATAATTTTAAGTCCAGGATACAATCTGAAATTGTGCTATTCTTGGAGGGTATAAAAGTCAATCCTTTGTTTAATACCTCTTCCTCATATTTATTTAATGGTCTGTCTGACAGATTATATATTAGGTCAATCTTTCCCACATCTTTTTGATGGTGGGTTCCTTCAATTCGTAATTGGGGGCCTTTCTCTTCTGTCTGCCCCTGCTCATAGACCGCTCCCTCCCTTTCTGATATTGTTCTACTATAGGTAAAGGGCGCGAGAGCTCACCCTCTTTATAGGCCACATGTTGCGTCCTAACTTTACTTCGAACAACCTGTGGTTCCGTCACCTGTTCTACTGTGACATGATGCACATCTGACTGTGCAGATGATGTACTAACATTAGATTTTGTTGTACATCCTTGTTCATTGAGCACACACCCATTATTACTGCCTGTTCTATGTGTATCATCCGAAGTAGAAGTATTAGAATCGACTATAGTGTCAGTGCATTTGAAAACATTGTTATTTGTTGTATGATATGATGTTTGAGGCCCTCCAGATTTTGTGTTGTTGCCAGCAGAGTACCTAGGCCAAGTAAACACCTGGTCATTGGCAAAGTCAAAAGTATCTCTAACTAGCTTGTGTTTCTTCTGCTCAAGCAACCTTTTCTCAAATAATGCAACATTATCCATAACATGCTCAAGTTTAGAATCCAATAAAACATCATCATAATTATTATACATCTCAATCTGTCTACATTTAATTGATTTACAAAGTTCCTGTTCTTCAGGTAAAAAATAATCATTTAAAAGCTTCATATAGCTAAAGCTCACTTCCAGGTTGAGCTGTTGCCAATGCCTTAAAAGTTCAGGGAACGTGTTTCCCGTCGTCGGCATTTTTAAAACTCTTAGTCCCCTTGGTACTATGCATTTCTGTATGCAGGTTTCAAAATGAAATCTTTGTAATTGCAGTCGTTTGAGTTTTAAAAGCTCAGCTTCCAAAGAGTTCAATTCCGAATTCATTTTCTCAATTACATCACTGTTAAGCGGTTCCTTGCAGCCAACAGATGTAATAACACAGTCCATTAACAGATTACTCACATCACACAAACAACGTTTCAACCTCTCCTTAGAGCTATATTTCTTCATATTATTCGATGGATTATATGGAAGTTCCACATTATCAGTGGCACTTCCTGTGTTCTGTGTATCAGCCATGGAGCTGTCGGCAAGTGTGTCGGCAAGAAATAAGCGCACAATGCAACTCAAAATAAAAATAAAGTATAACAAACCTGCCACACACTTTGCCGTTACTTGCACCAACTGTGTAAAAGCCAGTATATATATCAAGTAAATGAAAAGTTGGTGTCAGCTCCTATAAACACTTCAGTTCAGTTCAAATACATGAAGCGAAAATGGCAAAAACAAATAAGGTTACCTTTCGTATATTCAGACACAGTCTTTTCAGACCAAAGCGAAATACAATGTGCTCTCCTGTTATTCCGTTGCAAAGTACATAGAGCAAATAACAAAGGCAAACCAAAATTGCGCTGTCGGCAGTTAACCCAGGTCTATTCAGACATGGTCTTATTTATATTAAGTATAAAATTTTTTATTAGTTTTCTATTGTTTCATTATTATTATCATTTTTTAAATATGTTTGACTAGGTTGAACAAACTTATATACATGTTGTTATATAGTTACATGTCTCTTTAAATGGTTGTTTCTCTGTGCTTATTAAGTAGCAATGAATCAAGTATAAAAAGGGCATGATGGCTAATTGGGAATGTATTGGTTTGAAAAAGCACTTGTTGCGAAAGCGCTTACCATTGTTTTTTGTGGATCCAATAAATCAACTGTTATTTATCAGAATTTTGGTGCTCCTTGAATTTACGAATTACTTTATTGCAGTGACAAGTTCATTTTGTATCGTATGGTAACCAAGCTGTGTTTTTTGCTGGCTTCTGGTCTGAATAGACCTGGACTAATCATTTGACTACAGCATTTTGGTCTGTTTACCATCCAGTCGACCCTATCATTTATTACGGTCTGAATAGACCTGGGTTAACTGCCGACAGCGCAATTTTGGTTTGCCTTTGTTATTTGCTCTATGTACTTTGCAACGGAATAACAGGAGAGCATATTGTATTTCGCTTTGGTCTGAAAAGACTGTGTCTGAATATACAAAAGGTAACCTTATTTGTTTTTGCCATTTTCGCTTCATGTATTTGAACTGAACTGAAGTGTTTATAGGAGCTGACACCAACTTTTCATTTACTTGATATATACACTGTAACTTATGTTTGTATACACTTTACCTGGCCATACAGAGTACAGTGTCATATTGTCGCATATATGTGGTTTACACTGTAACTTATCTTTGTATGCCATTTCACCTGGTCATGCAGAGTACAGTGTCATAATGTTGCGCATGCGTGAGTTACATTGTAACTTATCTTTGTATGCCATTTCACCTGGTCATGCAAAGTACAGTGTCATATTGTTGCACATGTGGGAGTTACACTGTAACTTATTTTTCTATGCCACTTCACCTGGTCATACAGAGTACAGTGTCATAATGTAGCGCATGCATGAGTTACATTGTAACTTATCTTTGTATGCCATTTCACCTGATCATTCAGAGTACAGTGTCATATTGTTGCACATGCGTGGGTTACACTGTAACTTATCTTTGCATGCACTTCCCCTGGTCATACATAGTACAGTGTCATATTGTTTCACATGTGTGTTACACTGAAACTTATCTTTGTATGCCATTTCACCTGGTCTTACAGAGTACAGTGTCATATTGTTGCACATGTGTGAATTACACTGTAACTTATCTTTGTATGCACTTCACTTGATCATACAGAGTACAGTGTCATAACTTTACACATATGGGAGTTACACTGTAACTTGCCTTTTTATGCCATTTCACCTGGTCATACAGAGTAGAGTGTCATATTGTTGACGATGCGTGAGTTACACTGTAAATTATCTTTGTATGCACTTCATCTGGTCATACAAAATACAGTGTCATATTGTTGCACATGCATGGGTTACACTGTAACTTATCTTTATATACCATTTCACCTGGTCATATAGAGTATATTGTCATATTGTTGCACATGCTTGAGATATACTGTAGCTTGTCTTTGTATGCACTTCGTCTTGTCATACAGAGTAAAGTGTCATATTGTTGCACATGCGTGAGTCACACTGAAACTTATCTTTGTATTCACTTCATATGGTCATACAGAGTACAGTTTCAGAGTTTGGCACCTGAGTGGGTTACTCTGTAACTGATCTTTGTATGCACTTCACCTGGTCATACAGAGTACAGTGTCATATTGTTGCACATGTGTGAGTAACACTGTAAGTTATCTTTTTATGCCACTTCACCTTGTCATGCAAAGTACAGTGTCGTTTTGTTGCACATGCGTGAGTTACACTGTAACAACTCTTTGTATGCCTTTTCATCTGGTCATACAGGGAACAGTACCATATCTTTAAACATGCATGGGTAACTCTGTAACTTATCTTTGTATGAACTTCAACTGGTCATACAGAGGATAGTGTTGTATTGCTGCACATGCGTGAGTAACATTGTAACTTATCCTTGCATGCCACTTCACCTGGTCATACAGAGTACTGTGTCACATTGTTGCACTTGGGTGGGATACACTGTAACATATCCTTATATTTACTTCACCTGGTCATACAGAGTACAGTGTCATATTGTTGCACATGAGTGGTTTACACTGTAATTTATCCTTTTATGCATTTCACCAGGTCATACAGAGTACAGTGTCATATTGTTGCACATGTGGGAGTTACACTGTAACTTATATTTGTATGCCACTTCACCTGGTCATACAGAGTACAGTGTCATATTGTTGCACATGGTTAAATACAATTACCTTTGTATGCCATTTCACCTGGTCATGCTGAGTACAGTGTCATATTCTGGCACATGCATGGGTTACACTGTAACCTATCCTTGTATGCAATTCACCTGGTCATGCAGACTACATTGTCATAGTTTTGCACATGAATGGGTGACTCTAACATATCTTTCTATGCACATCACATTGTCATACAGAGTACAGTGTCATATTGTTGCACATGCATGGTTACACTCTAACTTATCCTTTTATGCACTTCACCTGGTCATACAGAGTACAGTGTCATATTGTTGCACATGCGTGAGTTACACTGGAACTTATCCTTTTAAGCAATTCACCTGGTCATGCAGAGTACAATGTCATAGTTTTGCACATGAGTAGGTTACACTGTAACATATCTTTTGTATGTACTTCACCTGGTCATACAGAGCACAGTTTCATATTGTTGCACACGTGTATTAAACTGTAACTCATCTTTGTATGCCACTTCACTTGGTCATACAGAGTACAGTATCATAATGTTGCACTTGCATGAGTTACACTGTAACTTATCTTTGTATGAAATTAACCTGGTCATACAGGGTACAGTGTCATATTGTTGCACATGCGTGAGTTTCACTTTATCTTATCTCTGTATGCCATTTCACCAGGTCATAGAGAGTACAGTGTCATATTGTTTCACATGTGTGTTACACTGAAACTTATCTTTGTATGCCACTTCACCTGGTCATGCAGAGTACAGTGTCATATTGTTGCACATGTGTGAGTTACACTGTAACATATCTTTGTATACCATTTTACCTGGTCATACAAAGTACAGTGTCATATTTTTGCACATGCGTGACTTACTCTGCAACTTATGTTTGTATGCACTTCACCTGGTCATACAATGTACAGTGTCATATTGTTGCACATGCGTGGGTTACACTTTAACTTATATTTGTATGCCATTTCACCTGGTCATACAGAGTAAAGTGTCATATTGTTGCACATGCGAGGGTTGCAATGTACTTTATCTTTGTATGCATTTCACCTGGTCTTACAGACTACATTGTCATATTGTTGCACATGCATGAGTGACACTGTCACTTATCCTTGTATGCACTTCATAAGGTCATACAGAGTACAGTGTCATATTCTTTCACATGCGTGCATTACTTGCTAACTCATCTTTGTATGCACTTCACCTGGTCATACAAAGTACATTGTCATATTGTTGCACATGCATGGGTTACACTATAGCTTACTTTGTATGTACTTCACCAGGTCATTCAAAGTACAGTGTCATATTGCTGCACATGCATGAGACACACTGTAACATATCTTTGTATGCACTTAACCTTGTCATTCAGAGTAGAGTGTCAAATTGTTGAACATGCGTGAGATACACTGTAACTTATCCTTGTATGCAATTCACCTGGTCATGCAGAGTACAGTGTGACAGTTTTGCACATGAATGGGTAAAACTGTAACATATCCCTGTATGCCCTTTACCTGGTCATATAGAGTACAGTGTCATATTGTTGCACTTGGGTGAGTTACACTGTAACTTATGTTTGTATGCACTTTACCTGGTCATACAGAGTACAGTGTCATATTGTTGCACATGTGGGAGTCACACTGAAACTTATCTTTGTATGCCATTTCACCTGGTCATACAGAGTACAGTGTCATATTGTACACATTTGTGAATTACACTGTAACTTATCTTTGTATGCACTTCACCTGGTCATACAGAGTACAGTGTCATAATTTTACACATATGGGAATTACACTGTAACTTGCATTTGTATGCCATTTCACCTGGTCATACAGAGTAGAGTGTCATATTGTTGACCATGCATGAGTTACACTGTAAATTATGTTTGTATGCACTTCATCTGGTCATACAAAATACAGTGTCATGTTGTCGCACATGTGTGGGTTACACTGTAACTTATCTTTATAGGCCGTTTCACCATGTCATATAGAGTATAGTGTCATATTGTTGCACATGCGTGAGATACACTGTAGCTTGTCTTTGCATGCACTTCATCTTATGATACAGAGTAAAGTGTCATATTGTTGCACATGCGTGCGTTACACTGTACCTTATCCTTTTATGCACTTCACTGGGTCATACAGAGTACAATGCCATATTGTTGCACATGCGTGGGTTACACTCTAACTTATCCTTGTATGCACTTCACCTGGTCATACAAAGTACAGTGTCATATTGATGCACATGCATGAGTCACACTGAAACTTATCTTTATATGCTCTTCATATGGTCATACAGAGTACAGTGTCATAGTTTGGCACATGAGTGGGTTACACTGTAATATATCTCTCTATGCACATCACCTGGTCGTAAAGAGTACAGTGTCATTTTGTTGCACATGCGTGGGTTACTCTGTAACTTATCTTTTATGAACTTCAGCTGGTCATACAGAATATAGTGTCATATTGTTACACATGCGTGAGTTACATTGTAACGTATCCTTGCATGCCACTTCACCTGGTCATACAGAGTACAGTGTAATATTGTTGCACATGTGTGAATTACACTGTAACTTATCTTTGTATGCACTTCACCTGGTCATACAGAGTACAGTGTCATAATTTTACACATATGGGAGTTATACAGTAACTTTCCTTTGTATGCCATTTCACCTGGTCATACAGAGTAGAGTGTCATATTGTTGACCATGCGTGAGTTACACTGTAAATTATCTTTGTATGCACTTCATCTGGTCATACAAAATACAGTGTCATATTGTTGCATGTGCATGGATTACACTGCAACTTATCTTTATATGCCATTTCACCTGGTCATATAGAGTATAGTGTCATATTGTTGCACAAGCGTGAGATACACTGTAGCTTGTCTTTGTATGCACTTCATCTTGTCATACAGAGTAAATTGTCATATTGTTGCACATGCGTTAGTTACACTGTAACGTATCCTTTTATGCACTTCACCTGGTCATACAAAGTACAGTGCCATATTGCTGCACATGCATGAGTCACACTGTAACATATCTTTGCATGCCCTTCACCTTGTCATTCAGAGTAGAGTGTCAAATTGTTGAACATGTGTGAGTTACACTGTAACTTATCCTTGTATGCAATTCACCTGGTCATGCAGAGTACAGTGTCACAGTTTTTCACATGAGTGGGTAACGTTGTAACATATCCCTGTATGCACTTTATCTGGTCATATAGAGTACAGTGTCATGTTGTAGCACATGCGTGGGTTACACTGTAACTTATCTTTACATGTCATTTCACCTGGTCATATAGAGTATAGTGTCATATTGTTGCACATGCGTGAGATACACTGTAGCTTGTCTTTGAATGCACTTCATCTTATCATACAAAGTAAAGTGTCATATTGTTGCACATGCATGAGTTACACTGTAACTTATCCTTGTATGCACTTCACCTGGTCATATAGAGTACAGAGTCATATTGTTGCACGTGCATGAGTCACACTGAAACTTATTTTTATATGCACTTCATATGGTCATACAGAGTACAGTGTCAGAGTTTGGCACATGAGTGGGTTACACTGTAACATATCTTTCTATGCACATCACCTGGTCATAAAGAGGACAGTGTCAGTTTGTTGCACATGTGTGGGTTACTCTGTAACTTATCTTTTATGAACCTCAGCTGGTCATACAGAATATAGTGTCATATTGTTGCACATGCGTGAGTTACATTGTAACTTATCCTTGCATGCCACTTCACCTGGTCATACAGAGTACAGTGTCATATTATTGCACATGTGGAGTTACACTGTAACTTGCTTTTGTATACCAATTCACCTGGTCATACAGAGTACAGTGTCATATTGCTGCACATGCATGAGTCACACTGTAACATATCTTTGTATGCACTTCACCTTGTCATTCAGAGTAGAGTGTCAAATTGTTAAACATGAGTGAGGTACACTGTAACATATCCTTTTATGCAATTCACCTGGTCAAGCAGAGTACAGTGTCACAGTTTTGCACATTAGTGGGTAACACTGTAACATATCCCTGTATGCACTTTACCTGGTCATATAGAGTACAGTGCCATATTGTTGCATTTGGGTGAGTTACACTGTAACTTATGTTTGTATGCACTTTACCTGGTCATACAGAGTACAGTGTCATAATGTTGCACGTGCGTGAGTTACATTCTAACTTATCTTTGTATGCCATTTCACCTGGTCATTCAGAGTACAGTATCATATTGTTGCACATGCATGGGTTACACTGAAACTTATCTTTGTATGCCATTTCACCTGGTCATACAGAGTACATTGTCATATTGTTGCACATGTGTGAATTACACTGTATCTTATCTTTGTATGCACTTCACCTGGTCATACAGAGTACAGTGTCATAATTTTACACATATGGGAGTTACACTGTAACTTAACTTTGTATGCCATTTCACCTGGTCATACAGAGAGCATGTCATATTGTTGACCATGCGTGAGTTACACTGCAAATTATCTTTGTATGCACTTCATCTGGTCATATAAAATACAGTGTCATATTGTAGCACATGCGTGGGTTAAACTGTAACTTATCTTTATATGCCATTTCACCTGGTCATATAGAGTATAGTGTCATATTGTTGCACATGCGTGAGATACACTGTAGCTTGTCTTTGTATGCACTTCATCTTATCATACAGATTAAAGTGTCATATTGTTGCACATGCATGAGTTACACTGTAACTTATCCTTTTATGCACTTCACTGGGTCATACAGAGTACAGTGTCATAATTTTACACATATGGGAATTACACTGTAACTTGCATTTGTATGCCATTTCACCTGGTCATACAGAGTAGAGTGTCATATTGTTGACCATGCGTGAGTTACACTGTAAATTATATTTGTATGCACTTCATCTGGTCATACAAAATACAGTGTCATGTTGTCGCACATGCGTGGGTTACACTGTAACTTATCTTTATATGCCATTTCACCATGTCATATAGAGTATAGTGTCATATTGTTGCACATGTGTGTGTTACACTGTACCTTATCCTTTTATGCACTTCACCGGGTCATACAGAGTACAGTGCCATATTGTTGTACATGTGTGGGTTACACTCTAACTTATCCTTGTATGCACTTCACCTGGTCATACAGAGTACAGTGTCATATTGTTGCACATGCATGAGTCACACTGAAACTTATCTTTATATGCACTTCATATGGTCATACAGAGTACAGTGTCATAGTTTGGCACATGAGTGGGCTACTCTGTAACATATCTTTCTATGCACATCACCTGGTCGTAAAGAGTACAGTGTCATTTTGTTGCACATGCGTGGGTTACTCTGTAACTTATCTTTTATGAACTTCAGCTGGTCATACAGAATATAGTGTCATATTGTTGCACATGCGTGAGTTACATTGTAACGTATCCTTGCATGCCACTTCACCTGGTCACACAGAGTACAGTGTGATATTTTTGCACATGTGTGAATTACACTGTAACTTATCTTTGTATGCACTTCACCTGGTCATACAGAGTACAGTGTCATAATTTTACACATATGGGAGTTATACAGTAACTTTCCTTTGTATGCCATTTCACCTGGTCATACAGAGTAGAGTGTCATATTGTTGACCATGCGTTAGTTACACTGTAAATTATCTTTGTATGCACTTCATCTGGTCATACAAAATACAGTGTCAAATTGTTAAACATGCCTGAGTTACACTGTAACTTATCCTTGTATGCAATTCACCTGGTCATGCAGAGTACAGTGACACAGTTTTTCACATGAGTGGGTAACGTTGTAACATATCCCTGTATGCACTTTACCTGGTCATATAGAATACAGTGTCATATTGTTGCACTTGGGTGAGTTACACTGTAACTTATGTTTGTATGCACTTTAACTGGTCATACAGAGTACAGTGTCATAATGTTGCACATGCGTGAGTTACATTCTAACTTATCTTTGTATGCCATTTCACCTGGTCATTCAGAGTACAGTGTCATATTGTTGCACATGTGTGAGTTACACTGAAACTTATCTTTGTATGCCATTTCACCTGGCCATATAGAGTACAGTGTCATATTGTAGCACATGTGTGAATTACACTGCAACTTATCTTTGTATGCACTTCACCTGGTCATTCAGAGTACAGTGTCATAATTTTACACATATGGGAGTTACACTGTAACTTTTCTTTGTATGCCATTTCACCTGGTCATACAGAGTAGAGTGTCATATTGTTGACCATGCGTGAGTTACACTGTAAATTATCTTTGTATGCACTCCATCTGGTCATACAAAATACAGTGTCATATTGTAGCACATGCGTGGGTTACACTGTAACTTATCTTTATATTCCATTTCACCTGGTCATATAGAGTATAGTATCATATTGTTGCACATGCGTGAGATACACCGTAGCTTGTCTTTCTATGCGCTTCATCTTATCATACAGAGTAAAGTGTCATATTGTTGCACATGCATGAGTTACACTGTAACTTATCTCTGTATGCCATTTTACCTGGTCATATAGAGTACAGTGTCATATTGTTGCACATGTGTGAGTTACATTGTAACTTATCTTTGTATATCATTTCACCTGGTCATACAGAGTACAGTGTAATATTGTTGCACATGCGTGAGTTACACTGCAACTTATGTTAGTATGCCCTTCACCTGGTCATGCAATGTACAGTGTCGGATTGTTGCACATGTGTGGGTTACACTTTAACTTATGTTTGTATGCCATTTCACCTGGTTATACAGAGTAAAGTGTCATAAAGTTGCACAAGCGAGGGTTACACTGTACTTTATCTTTGTATGCATTTCACCTGGTCTTACAGACTACATTGCCATATTGTTACACATGCATGAGTTACACTGTCACTTATCCTTGTATGCACTTCACAGGGTCATACAGTGTACAGTGTCATATTCTTTCACATGCATGGGTTAAACGCTAACTCATCCTTGTATGCACTTCACCTGGTCATACAAAGTACATTTTCATATTGTTGCACATGCGTGGGTTACACTTAGCTTACTTTGTATGCACTTCACCTGGTCATACAAAGTACAGTGTCATATTGCTGAACATGCATGAGTCACATTGTAACATATCTTTGTATGCACTTCACCTTGTCATTCAGAGTAGAGTGTCAAATTGTTAAACATGCGTGAGGTACACTGTAACTTATTCTTGTATGCAATTCACCTGGTCATGCAGAGTACAGTGTCACAGTTTTGCACATTAGTGGGTAACACTGTAACATATCCCTGAATGCACTTTACCTGGTCATATAGAGTACAGTGCCATATTGTTGCACTTGGGTGAGTTACACTTTAACTTATCTTTGTATGCCATTCCACCTGGTCAAACAGAGTACAGTGTCATATTGTTGCACATGTGTGAATTACACTGTAACTTATCTTTGTATGCACTTCACCTGGTCATACAGAGTACAGTGTCATAATTTTTCACATATGGGAGTTACACTGTAACTTAACTTTGTATGCCATTTCACCTGGTCATACAGAGTAGAGTATCATATTGTTGACCATGCATGAGTTACACTGTAAATTATCTTTGTATGCACTTCATCTGGTCATACAAAATACAGTGTCATATTGTAGCACATGCGTGGGTTACACTGTAATTTATCTTTATATGCCATTTCACCTGGTCATATAGAGTATAGTGTCATATTGCTGCACATGCGTGAGATACACTGTAGCTTGTCTTTGTATGCACTTCATCTTATCATACAAAGTAAAGTGTCATATTGTTGCACATGCGTGAGTTACACTGTAACTTATCCTTTTATGCACTTCACTGGGTCATACAGAGTACAGCGCCATATTGTTGCACATGCATGGGTTACACTCTAACTTATCCTTGTATGCACTTCACCTGGTCATATAGAGTACAGTGTCATATTGTTGCACATGCATGAGTCACACTGAAACTTATTTTTATATGCACTTCATAAGGTCATACAGAGTACAGTGTCAGAGTTTGGCACATGAGTGGGTTACACTGTATCATATCTTTCTATGCACATCACCTGGTCATAAAGAGTACAGTGTCAGTTTGTTGCACATGCGTGGGTTACTCTGTAACTTATCTTTTATGAACCTCAGCTGGTCATACGGAATATAGTGTCATATTGTTGCACATGTGTGAGTTACATTGTAACTTATCCTTGCATGCCACTTCACCTGGTCATACAGAGTACAGTGTCATATTGTTGCACATGTGGGAGTTACACTGTAACTTGCTTTTGTATACCACTTCACCTGGTCATACAGAGTACAGTGTCATATTGCTGCACATGCATGAGTCACACTGTAAAATATCTTTGTATGCACTTCACCTTGTCATTCAGAGTAGAGTGTCAAATTGTTAAACATGCCTGAGGTACACTGTAACTTATCCTTGTATGCAATTCACCTGGTCAAGCAGAGTACAGTGTCACAGTTTTGCACATTAGTGGGTAACACTGTAACATATCCCTGTATGCACTTTACCTGGTCATATAGAGTACAGTGCCATATTGTTGCATTTGGGGGAGTTACACTGTAACTTATGTTTGTATGCACTTTACCTGGTCATACAGAGTACAGTGTCATAATGTTGCACGTGCATGAGTTACATTCTAACTTATCTTTGTATGCCATTTCACCTGGTCATTCAGAGTACAGTATCATATTGTTGCAAATGCATGGGTTACACTGAAACTTATCTTTGTATGCCATTTCACCTGGTCATAGAGAGTACATTGTCATATTGTTGCACATGTGTGAATTACAATGTAACTTATCTTTGTATGCACTTCACCTGGTCATACAGAGTACAGTGTCATCATTTTACAAATATGGGAGTTACACTGTAACTTAACTTTGTATGCCATTTCACCTGGTCATACAGAGAGCATGTCATATTGTTGACCATGCGTGAGTTACACTGCAAATTATCTTTGTATGCACTTCATCTGGTCATACAAAATACAGTGTCATATTGTAGCACATGCATGGGTTACACTGTAACTTATCTTTATATGCCATTTCACCCGGTCATATAGAGTATAGTGTCATTTTGTTGCATATGAGTGAGATACACTGTAGCTTGTCTTATGTATGCACTTCATCTTATCATACAAAGTAAAGTGTCATATTTTTGCACATGCGTGAGTTACACTGTAACTTATCATTTTATGCACTTCACTGGGTCATACAGAGTACAGTGCCATATTGTTGCACATGCATGGGTTACACTCTAACTTATCCTTGTATGCACTTCACCTGGTCATATAGAGTACAGTGTCATATTGTTGCACATGCATGAGTCACACTGAAACTTATTTTTATATGCACTTCATATGGTCATACAGAGTACAGTGTCAGAGTTTGGCACATGAGTGGGTTACAATGTAACATATCTTTCTATGCACATCACCTGGTCATAAAGAGTACAGTCTCATTTTGTTGCACATGCGTGGGTTACTCTGTAACTTATCTTTTATGAACCTCAGCTGGTCATACAGAATATAGTGTCATATTGTTGCACATGCGTGAGTTACATTGTAACTTATCCTTGCATGCCACTTCACCTGGTCATACAGAGTACAGTGTCATATTGCTGCACATGCATGAGTCACACTGTAACATATCTTTGTATGCACTTCACCTTGTCATTCAGAATAGAGTGTCAAATTGTTAAACATGCGTGAGGTACACTGTAACTTATCCTTGTATGCAATTCACCTGGACAAGCAGAGTACAGTGTCACAGTTTTGCACATGAGTGGGTAACGCTGTAACATATCTTTGTATGCACTTTACCTGGTCATATAGAGTATAGTGCCATATTGTTGCATTTGGGTGAGTTACATTCTAACTTATCTTTGTATGCCATTTCACCTGGTCATTCAGAGTACATTGTCATAATGTTGCACATGCATGAGTTACATTGTTACTTATCTTTGTATGCCATTTCACCTTTTCATTCAGAGTACAGTGTCATGTTGTTACACATGTGTGGGTTACACTATAACTTATCATTATATGCCACTTCACCTGGACATACAGAGTACAGTGTCATATTGTTGCACATGTGAGTTACACTGTAACTTATCTTTGTATGCACTTCACCTGGTCATATAGAGTACAGTGTCATAATTTTACACATATGGGAGTTACACTGTAACTTAACATTGTATGCCATTTCACCTGGTCATACAGAGAGCGTGTCATATTGTTGACCATGTGTGAGTCACACTGTAAATTATCTTTGTATGCACTTCATCTGGTCATATAAAATACAGTGTCATATTGTAGCACATGCGTGGGTTGCACTGTAACTTATCTTTATATGCCATTTCACCTGGTCATATAGAGTATAGTGTCATATTGTTGCAGATGCGTGAGATACACTGTAGCTTGTCTTTGTATGCACTTCATCTTATCATACAGAGTAAAGTATCATATTGTTGCACATGCATGAGTTACACTGTAACTTATCTTTGTATGCACTTCACCTGGTCATACAGAGTACAGTGTCATATTGTTGCACATGCATGGGTCACACTGAGACTTCTTTTTATATGCTCGTCATATGGTCATACAGAGTACAGTATCATATTGTTGCACATGCATGCTTACACTGTAACTTATCTTTCTAAGCACCTCACCTTGTAATACAGAGTAAAGTGTCATATTGTTGCACATGTGTGGGTTACACTGCAACTAATCTTTGTATGTCATTTCAACTGGTCATACAGAGTATAGTGTCATATTGTTGCACATGTGTGAGTTACATTGTAACTTATCTTTGTATGCACTTCACCTGGTCATACAAAGTACAGTGTCATATTATTGAACATTTGTGAGTTACACTGTAACTTATTTTTGTATGCCATTTCACCTGGTCATACAGAGTAAAGTGTCAGATTGTTGCACAAGTGTGAGGTACACTGTAACTTATCCTTGTATGCAGTTCACCTGGTCATACAGAGTACAGTGTCATATTGTTGCACATGCATGAGTAACACTGTAATTTATCTTTGTATACACTTCATATGGTCATGCAGAGTACAGTGTCATAGATTTGCACATGAGTGGGTTACACTGTAACATTTCTTTGTATGCACTTCACCTGGTCATACAGAGTACAGTGTCATATTGTTGCACATGTGTGAGTTACACTGTAACTTATCTTTGTATGCCATTTCACCTGGTCATACAGAGTACAGTGTCATATTGTTGCACATGCATGAGTTACACTGTAACTTATCTTTGTAAGCATTTCACCTGGTCATACAGAGTACAGTCTTACTATGTTGCATACGCGTGGGTTACACTGCAACTTATCTTTATATGCACTTCATATAATCATACAGATTACAGTGTCATATTGCTGCACATACGTGAATTACACAGTAACTAATCTTTGTATGCACTTCACCTGGTCATACAGAGTACAGTGTCATGTTCTTGACATGCGTGGGTTACACTGTTACTTATCTTTGTATGCACATCCCCTGGTCATAAATAGTACAGTGTCATATTGTTGCACATCCGTGAGTTACACTGAAGCTTATCTTTGTATGACATTTCACCTTTTTATACAGAGTACAGTGTCATATTGTTGCACATCCGTGAGTTACACTGAAGCTTATCTTTGTATGACATTTCACCTTTTTATACAGAGTACAGTGTCATATTTGTGCATATGCGTGAATTAAACTGTATCTTATCTTTGTATGCATTTCACCTGGTGATACAGAGTACAGTGTCATAATTTTACACATACGGGATTTACACTGTAACTTGCCTTTGTATGCCATTTCATCTGGTCATACAGAGTAGAGTGTCATATTGTTGCTGATGTATGAGCTACATTGTAACTTATCCTTGTACGCTCTTCACCTTTTCATACAGAGTACTGTGTCATATTGTTGCACATGCGTGTGTTACACTGTAACATATCTTTGTACGCACTTCACCTGGTCATACAGAGTACAGTGTCATATTGTGGCACATACATGGGATACACTGTGACTTATCTTTGTATGCCATTTCACCTGGTTATACAGAGTACGGTGTCATATTCTTGCACATGCGTGGGTTACAATGTAATTTATCCTTGTATGCACTTCACCAGGGCATACAGAGTACAGTGTCATATTGTTGCACATGTGTGAGTTACACTGAAACTTATCTTTGTATGCCATTTCACCTGGTCATACAGAGTACAGTGTCATATTGTTGCACATGTGTGAATTACACTGTAACTTATCTTTGCATGCACTTCACCTGGTCATACAGAGTACACTGTCATACTTTACACATATGGGAGTTACACTGTAACTTGCCTTTGTATGCCATTTCACCTGGTCATACAGAGTAGTTTGTCATATTGTTGACCATGCGTAAGTTACACTTTAACTTATTTTTGCATGCACTTCATGTGGTCATACAAAATACAGTGTCATATTTTTGCACATGCTTTTGTTACACTGCAACTTATCTTTATATGCCATTTCACCTGGTCATATAGAGTATAGTGTCATATTGTTGCACATGAATGAGATACACTGTAACTTATCTTTGTATGCACTTCATCTTGTCATACAGAGTAAAGTGTCATATTGCTGCATGTGTGTGGGATACACTGTAACTTTTCCTTGTATGCACTTCACTGGGTCATACAGAATACAGTGCCATATTGTTGCACATATGGGAGTTACACTGTAACTTAACTTTGTATGCCATTTCACCTGGTCATACAGAGTAGAGTATCATATTGTTGACCATGCATGAGTTACACTGTAAATTATCTTTGTATGCACTTCATCTGGTCATACAAAATACAGTGTCATATTGTTGCACATGCGTGGGTTACACTGTAACTTATCTTTATATGCCATTTCACCTGGTCATATAGAGTACAGTGTCATATTGTTGCACATGCGTGAGATAAACTGTAGCTTGTCTTTGTATGCACTTCATCTTATCATACAGAGTAAAGTGTCATATTGTTGCACATGCGTGCGTTACACTGTAACTTTTCCTTGTATGCACTTCACTGGGTCATACAGAATACAGATCCATATTGTTGCACATGTAGGAGTTACACTGTAACTTATCCTTGTATGCACTTCACCTAGTCATATAGACTACAGTGTCATATTGTTGCACATGCATGAGTCACACTGAAACTTATTTTTATATGCACTTCATAAGGTCATACAGAGTACAGTGTCAGAGTTTGGCACATGAGTGTGTTACACTGTATCATATCTTTCTATGCACATCACCTGGTCATAAAGAGTACAGTGTCAGTTTGTTGCACATGCGTGGGTTACTCTGTAACTTATCTTTTATGAACCTCAGCTGGTCATAAGAATATAGTGTCATATTGTTGCACATGTGTGAGTTACATTGTAACTTATCCTTGCATGCCTCTTCACCTGGTCATACAGAGTACAGTGTCATATTGTTGCACATGTGGGAGTTACACTGTAACTTGCTTTTGTATACCACTTCACCTGGTCATACAGAGTACAGTGTCATATTGCTGCACATGCATGAGTCACACTGTAAAATATCTTTGTATGCACTTCACATTGTCATTCAGAGTAGAGTGTCAAATTGTTAAACATGCGTGAGGTACACTGTAACATATCCTTGTATGCAATTCACCTGGTCAAGCAGAGTACAGTGTCACAGTTTTGCACATTAGTGGGTAACACTGTAACATATCCCTGTATGCACTTTACCTGGTCATATAGAGTACAGTGCCATATTGTTGCATTTGGGGGAGTTACACTGTAACTTATGTTTGTATGCACTTTACCTGGTCATACAGAGTACAGTGTCATATTGTTGCACATGTGGGACTTACATTGTAACTTATTTTTGTATGCCACTACACCTGGTCATACAGAGTACAGTGTCATAATGTTGCACGTGCATGAGTTACATTCTAACTTATCTTTGTATGCCATTTCACCTTGTCATTCAGAGTACAGTATCATATTATTGCACATGCATGGGTTACACTGAAACTTATCTTTGTATGCCATTTCACCTGGTCATAGAGAGTACATTGTCATATTGTTGCACATGTGTGAATTACAATGTAACTTATCTTTGTATGCACTTCACCTGGTCATACAGAGTACAGTGTCATCATTTTACAAATATGGGAGTTACACTGTAACTTAACTTTGTATGCCATTTCACCTGGTCATACAGAGAGCATGTCATATTCTTGACCATGCGTGAGTTACACTGCAAATTATCTTTGTATGCACTTCATCTGGTCATACAAAATACAGTGTCATATTGTAGCACATGCATGGGTTACACTGTAACTTATCTTTATATGCCATTTCACCCGGTCATATAGAGTATAGTGTCATTTTGTGTCACATGAGTGAGATACACTGTAGCTTGTCTTATGTATGCACTTCATCTTATCATACAAAGTAAAGTGTCATATTTTTGCACATGCGTGAGTTACACTGTAACTTATCATTTTATGCACTTCACTGGGTCATACAGAGTACAGTGCCATATTGTTGCACATGCATGAGTCACACTGAAACTTATTTTTATATGCACTTCATATGGTCATACAGAGCACAGTGTCAGAGTTTGGCACATGAGTGGGTTACAATGTAACATATCTTTCTATGCACATCACCTGGTCATAAAGAGTACAGTCTCATTTTGTTGCACATGCGTGGGTTACTCTGTAACTTATCTTTTATGAACCTCAGCTGGTCATACAGAATATAGTGTCATATTGTTGCACATGCGTGAGTTACATTGTAACTTATCCTTGCATGCCACTTCACCTGGTCATACAGAGTACAGTGTCATATTGCTGCACATGCATGAGTCACACTGTAACATATCTTTGTATGCACTTCACCTTGTCATTCAGAATAGAGTGTCAAATTGTTAAACATGCGTGAGGTACACTGTAACTTATCCTTGTATGCAATTCACCTGGTCAAGCAGAGTACAGTGTCACAGTTTTGCACATTAGTGGGTAACACTGTAACATATCCCTGTATGCACTTTACCTGGTCATATAGAGTATAGTGCCATATTGTTGCATTTGGGTGAGTTACACTGTAACTTATTTTTGTATGCACTTTACCTGGTCATACAAAGTACAGTGTCATATTGTTGCACATGTGGGACTTACATTGTAACTTATTTTTGTATGCCACTTCACCTGGTCATACAGAGTACAGTGTCATAATGTTGCACATGCGTGAGTTACATTCTAACTTATCTTTGTATGCCATTTCACCTGGTCATTCAGAGTACATTATCATATTGTTACACATGCATGGGTTACACTGAAACTTATCCTTGTATGCCATTTCACCTGGTCATACAGAGTACATTGTCATATTGTTGCACATGTGTGAATTACACTGTAACTTATCTTTGTATGCACTTCACCTGGTCATATAGAGTACAGTGTCATAATTTTACACATATGGGAGTTACACTGTAACTTAACATTGTATGCCATTTCACCTGGTCATACAGAGAGCGTGTCATATTTTTGACCATGTGTGAGTCACACTGTAAATTATCTTTGTATGCACTTCATCTGGTCATATAAAATACAGTGTCATATTGTAGCACATGCGTGGGTTGCACTGTAACTTATCTTTATATGCCATTTCACCTGGTCATATAGAGTATAGTGTCATATTGTTGCAGATGCGTGAGATACACTGTAGCTTGTCTTTGTATGCACTTCATCTTATCATACAGAGTAAAGTATCATATTGTTGCACATGCATGAGTTACACTGTAACTTATCCTTTTATGCACTTCACTGGGTCATACAGAGTACAGTGCCATATTGTTGCACATGCGTGGGTTACACTCTAACTTATCCTTGTATGCACTTCACCTGGTCATACAGAGTACAGTGTCATATTGTTGCACATGCATGAGTCACACTGAAACTTCTTTTTATATGCTCTTCATATGGTCATACAGATTACAGTGTCATAGTTTGACACATGAGTGGGTTACACTGTAACATATCTTTCTATGCACATCACCTGGTCATAAAGAGTTCAGTGTCATTTTGTTGTACATGCATGGGTTACTCTGTAACTTATCTTTTATGAACTACAGCTGGTCATACTGTGTATAGTGTCATATTGTTGCACATGCGTGAGTTACATTGTAACTTATCCTTGCATGCCACTTCACCTAGTCATACAGAGTACAAAGTCATATTTTTGGACATGTGTGAATTACACTGTAACTTATTTTTGTATGCACTTCACTTGGTCATACAGAGTACAGTGTCATAATTTTACACATATGGGAGTCACACTGTAACTTGCCTTTGTATGCCATTTCACCTGGTCATACAGAGTAGAGTGTCATATTGTTGACCTTGCGTTAGTTACACTGTAAATTATCTTTGTATGCACTTCATCTGGTAATACAAAATACAGTGTCATATTGTTGCACGTGCGTCGATTACACTGTAACTTATCTTTATATGCCATTTCACCTGGTCATATAGAGTATAGTGTCATATTGTTGCACATGCGAGAGATACACTGTAGCTTGTCTTTGTATGCACTTCATCTTGTCATACAGAGTAAAGTGTCATATTGTTGCACATGCGTGAGTTACACTGTAACTTATCCTTGTATGCACTTCATCTGGTCATACAGAGTACAGTGTCATATTGTTGCACATGCATGAGTCACACTGAAACTTATCTTTATATGCACTTCATATGGTCATACAGAGTACAGTGTCATAGTTTGCACATGAGTGGGTTACTATGTAACATATTTTTGTATACACATCACCTGGTCATAAAGAGCACAGTGTCATTTTGTTGCACATGCATGGGTTACTCTGTAACTTATCTTTTATGAACTTCAACTGGTCATACAGAGTATAGTGTCATATTGTTGCTCATGCGTGAGTTACACTGAAACTTATCTTTGTATGCCATTTCACCTGGTTATACAGAGTACAGTGTCATAGTGTTACACATGCATGAATTACACTGTAACTTATCTTTGTATGCCAATTCACCTGGTCATACAAAATACAGTGTCATATCATTGCACATCCGTGGGTTACACTGCAACTTATTTTTATATGACATTTCATCTGGTGATATAGAGTATAGTGTCATTATGTTGCACATTTGTGAGACACACTCTAACATATCCTTGTATGCACTTCACCTGGTCATATGGAGTACAGTGTCATATTGTAGCACATGCATGAGTCACACTGAAACTTATCTTTGTATGCATATGGTCATACAGAGTACAGTTTCAGAGTTTGGCACAGGAGTGGGTTACACTGTAACTGATCTTTGTATGCACTTCACCTGGTCATACAGACTACAGTGTCATATTGTTGCACATGTGTGAGTAACACTGTAAGTTATCTTTGTATGCCACTTCACCTGGTCATACAAAGTACAGTGTCATTTTGTTGCACATGCGTGAGTTACACTGTAACTTCTCTTTGTATGCATTTTCACCTGGTCATGCAGGGAACAGTACCATATCTTTGCACATGCGTGGTTTTCTCTGTAACTTACCTTTGTATGCCATTTCACCTTGTCATATAGAGTACACTGTCATGTTGCTGCACATGCATGGATTACTCTGTAACATATCTTTGTATGAATGTCAACTGGTCATACAGAGGATAGTGTTGTATTGTTGCACATGCATGAGTAACATTGTAACTTATCCTTGCATGCCACTTCACCTGGTCATACAGAGTACTGTGTCATATGGTTGCACATGCGTGGGATACACTGTAACATATCCTTATATTTACTTCACCTGGTCATTCAGAGTACAGTGTCATATTGTTGCACATGTGTGAGTTACACTGACACTTTTCTTTGTATGCCATTTCACATGGTCATACAGAGTACAGTGTCATATTGTTGCACATGTGTGAATTACAGTGTAACTTATCTTTGTATGCACTTCACCTGGTCATATAGAGTAGAGTGTCATAATTATACACATACGGGAGTTACACTGTAACTTGACTTTGTATGCCATTTCACCTGGTCATACAGAGTAGAGTGTCTTATTGTTGACCATGCGTGAGTTACACTGTAACTTATCCTTGTATGCAGTTCACCTGGTCATGCAGAGTACAGAGTCACAGTTCATATAGAGTACAGTGCCATATTGTTGCACTTGGGTGAGTTACACTGTAACGTATGTTTGTATGCACTTTACCTGGTCATTCAGAGTAAAGTGTCATATTGTTGCACATGTGGGACTTACATTGTAACTTATTTTTGTATGGCACTTCACCTGGTCATACAGAGTACAGTGTCATAATGTTGCACATGCGTGAGTTACATTCTAACTTATCTTTGTATGCCACTTCACCTAGTCATACTGAGTACAGTGTCATATTGTTGCACAAGTGTGAATTACACTGTAACTTATCCTTGTATGCACTTCACCTGGTCATCCAGAGTACAGTGTCATAATTTTACACATATGGGAGTTACACTGTAACTTGCCTTTGTATGCCATTTCACCAGGTCATACAGTGTAGAGTGTCACATTGTTGACCATGCCTGAGTTACACTGTAAATTATCTTTGTATGCACTTCATCTGATCATACAAAATACAGTGTCATATTGTAGCACATGCATGGGTTACACTGTAACTTATCTTTACATTCCATTTCACCTGGTCATATAGAGTATAGTGGCATATTGTTGCACATGCATGAGCTACACTGTAGCTTGTCTTTGTATGCACTTCATCTTGTAATACAGATTAAAGTGTCATATTGTTACACATGCCTGAGTTACACTGTAACTTATCCTTGCATGCAATTCACCTGGTCATGCAGAGTACAGTGTCACAGTTTTGCACATGAGTGGGAAACGTTGTAACATATCCCTGTATGCACGTTACCTGGTCATATAGAGTACAGATTCATATTGTTGCACTTGGGTGAGTTACACTGTAACTTATGTTTGTATGCACTTTACCTGGTCATACAGAGTGCAGTGTCATAATGTTGCAAATGTGTGAGTTACATTCTAACCTATCTTTGTAAGCCATTTCACCTGGTCATTCAGAGTACAGTGTCATATTGTTGAACATGTATGAGTTACACTGAAACTTATCTTTGTATGCCATTTCACATGGTCATACAGAGTACAGTGTCATATTGTTGCACATGTGTGAATTACACTGTAACTTATCTTTGTATGCACTTCACCTGGTCATACAGAGTACAGTGTCATAATTTTACACATATGGGAGTTACACTGTAACTTGCCTTTGTATGCCATTTCACATGGTCAGAGTAGAGTGTCATATTGTTGACCATGCATGAGTTACACTGTAAATTATCTTTGTATTCACTTCATCTGGTCATACAAAATACAGTGTCATATTGTAGCACATGCGTGGGTTACACTGTAACTTATCTTTATATGCCATTTCATTTGGTCAAATAGAGTATAGTGTCATATTGTTGCACATGCGTGAAATACACTGTAACTTATCCTTGTATGCACTTCATCTTATCTTACAGAGTAAAGTGTCATATTGTTGCACATCGTGAGTTACACTGTAACTTATCCTTTTATGCACTTCACCGGTCATACAGAGTACAATGCTATATTGTTGCACATGTGTGGGTTACACTCTAACTTATCCTTCTATGCACTTCACCAGCTCATACAGAGTACAGTGTCATATTGTTGCACTTGCATGAGTCACACTGAAGCTTATCTTTGTATGCACTTCATATGGTCATACATAGTACAGTGTCATAGTTTGGCACATGAGTGGGTTACACTGTAAAATATCTTTGTTTGCACATCACCTGGTCATAAAGAGTACAGTGTCATTTTGTTGCACATGAGTGGGTTACTCTGTAACTTATCTTTTATGAACTTCAGCTCATCATAGAGAGTATAGTGTCATATTGTTGCATATGCGTGAGTCACATTGTAACTTATCCTTGCATGCCACTTCACCTGGTCATACAGAGTACAGAGTCATATTGTTGCACATGTGTGAATTACACTGTAAGTTATCTTTGTATGCACTTCACCTGGTCATACAGAGTACAGTGTCATAATTTTACACATATGGGAGTCACACTATAACTTGCCTTTGTATGCCATTCTACCTGGTCATACAGAGTAGAGTGTCATATTGTTGACTATGCCTGAGTTACATTGTAAATTATCTTTGTATGCACTTCATCTGGTAATACAAAATACAGTGTCATATTGTTGCATATGCGTGGGTTACACTGTAACTTATCTTTATATGCCATTTCTCCTGGTCATATAGAGTATAGTGTCATTGTTGCACATGCATGAGATGCACTGTAGCTTGTCTTTGTATGCTCTTCATCTTGTCATACAGAATAAAGTGTCATATTGTTGCACATACTTGAGTTACACTGTAACTTATCCTTTTATGCACTTCACCGGGTCATACAGAGTACAGTGCCATATTCTTCCACATGCGTGGGTTACACTCTAACTTATCCTTGTATGCAAATCACCTGGTCATGCAGAGTACAGTGTCACAGTTTTGGACATGAGTGGGTAACATTGTAACATATCCCTGTATGCACGTTACCTGGTCATATAGCCTGGTCATATAGAGTACAGAGTCATATTGTTGCACTTGGGTGAGTTACACTGTAACTTATGTTTGTATGCACTTTAACTGGTCATACAGAGTACAGTGTCATTTTGTTACAAATGTGGGAGTTACATTGTATCTTATTTTTGTATGCCACTTCACCTGGTCATACAGAGTGCAGTGTCATAATGTTGCATCATGAGAAGTACATTCTAACTTATCTTTGTATGCACTTCAGGGCCAGATACATTTTTTTTTTTTTTTTTCCCCCCCAAAATTTTTTTAAAAATTTTTTCCTTTGGGGTTTTTTTTTTTCCCTTTCCCGGGTTTTTTAATTTTTTTGGGGGGTTTTTTTTAAAAAATTTCCTTTTTTTTTTTTTTTTTAAAATTTTTGGGATTACATGTAATTTTTTTCCCTTTTTTAAAAAAAATTTTTTTTTTTTTTGGGAGGGAAAAAATTTTTTTTTTAAAAAATTTTATTTTTCCCCGGGGGAAAATTAATTTTTTTTTTCCCCCCTTTTTTTCCCCCTTTTTTATTTTTTTTAAAAATTTTTTTTTTTTTTTTCCCAAAATTTTTTTTTTCAAAAAAAAAAAAATTTTTTTTTTTCCTTTTTTTAAAAAAATTTTGTTTTTTTTCCCCTTTTAAAACTTTTCTTATTTTGAATTTATTCCAAAAACCTTTGTTTTTTCCCTTTTTTAAAACTTTTCTTTTTTTTTTAAAAAATTTTTCAAAGGTTTTTTTTTCCCTTTAAAAAAATTTTTTTTAAAAATTTTTTTAAAAATTTTTTTT
Organism: Protopterus annectens; assembly: GCF_019279795.1. Classification (NCBI taxonomy): domain Eukaryota; kingdom Metazoa; phylum Chordata; order Ceratodontiformes; family Protopteridae; genus Protopterus; species Protopterus annectens. Next base: position 1,503,625,030 of record NC_056726.1, read on the forward strand.
GCCCCCCTTTTAAAAAATTTTTTTTTGGGGCCATGGGGAAATTTTTTTTTCCTTTTGGGGTTTCCCCCAAAAAAAATTTTTGGTTTTTTTTTGGGTTTTTTTTCCAAAAAAATTTTGTTTTTTTTTTAAATTTTTTTTGGGTGTTTTTTTTTTTTAAAATTTTTTTTTGGTTCGGGTTAAGGGGTTTTTTTGGGGGAAAACCAAAACTTTTTTTTGGGCCCCCCTTTTTTAAAAGGTTTTTTTTTAAAATTTTTTTAAAATTTTCCCTTTTTTAAAAAACCCCGGTCAAAATTTTTTGGGTTTTTTTTTTAAAATTTTTCCTTTCCCCTTTTTTAAAACCCCTTTTTTTTTTTTTTGGGGGTTTCCCCGGTAAAATTTAATTTTTTTGGGGGTTTTTTTTAAATTTCCCAAAAATTTTTTTTTTTTTTGGGGGAAAAAAATTTTTTTAAAAATTTTTTTTTTTTCCCCTTTGGGGAAAAAATTTTTAAATTTTTAATTTTTTTTTTTTCCCCCGGGGGGGGTTTTTTTTTGGGGGGCCCCCCCTTTTTTTTTTCCCCCTTTTTTTTTTTATTCCTTAAAAACTTTTTTTTCCCCTTCCCCAAAAAAGTTTTTTTTGGGGGGGAAAAAAATTTTTTTAAAACCCCCGG